>NC_029793.2:1637216-1654654 GCF_000816755.2 Arachis ipaensis | reverse complement strand
ATGTTGCCCCTGCGTTTTTTAGCCCGAAGGGCATCACTTTGTAACAGAAATTGCCTTGGTCGGTCACGAATGTTGTTTTCTCCTCGTCTTCTGGGTGCATGAGTATTTGATTGTATCCTGAGTAGGCGTCCATGAAGCTGAGTACTGGGAATCCTAAGGTGTCGTCTACCAATCTGTCTATGTTAGGAAGTGGGTAGCAATCTTTGGGGAACGCTTTGTTTAGATCGGTGAAATCCACGCACATGCGCCATTTTCCCGAACTCTTTCATACCATTACTACGTTGGCTAACCATGCGGAAAACTGAAGTTTCCGAATGAATCCTGCCTCTAGAAGCTTTTGCGTTTCTGCCTCTGCTGCTTTTCTTCTTTCTGTCCCCAAGTTTCTTTTCTTTTGACGTATAGGTCGGGCGTTAGGATTGACTGCCAGTTTGTGGCATATGAAGTTCGGGTCAATTCCTGGCATATCTGTTGGTGTCCATGCAAAAAGATCGGTGTTGGCCTTTAATACGTCGATGAGGCCTTGTTTGTCTCCTGCAAGAAAAGCGGATCCGATGTTAGTAAATTGTTCGTCTCGGCCCAATTGTACCTTTTCTAGGTCATCCGTAGGTATAGGACGACTGTTGTCGCTTCGAGGGTCCAATTCGGCCAAGGTTGGGAGGCTTTCGAAATTGTACACCGAATGAATTCGAGGTGTGTTCTCCTTTTTTGTTGCTTTGAGACCTGCGTTGTAGCATTGCCTGGCCTCTTTGTGGTCAGCGTACACCGTCCCCACCATGTTATCCTACAAGGGAAATTTTACACAAAGATGGACCATCGAAACGATGGCCCCAAAGGCGTTTAGTGATGGTCGATCTAGGATAATGTTATAAGGGCTAGGACAATCAACTACTAGAAATTGAATATCTAATGTTTTGGAGTTTGGAGATTCTCCAATTGTCGTTCTTAGCCAAATATATCCTGATACCGATACCTTTTCCCCAGAGAACTCTACCAATTCTCCAGGTGATGGTTGCGGTGCATTGTCACTGAAATGCATCTTTTTGAAGGTTGAGTAGAACAAGACATCGGCGTTACTTCCTGGGTCGAGCAGGACCTTTTTTACTGTCAATTCTCCCATATGGATTGAGATGACGACCGGATCGTCTAAGTTCGGGCAAGGTGATTTGAAGTCGGCCGTACTGAAGTCGATACGGGAAGTTGGGGCCGAGGTTTGTGGTTCTGGACGAGATCCTTCCATCGTCATCATTGTTCGGTAGCTCCTTTTCCTGGCCGAGGTAGTTGCTCCGCCACCTGCGAAGCCACCTGAGATGTAATTTATTATTCCTTTGGATGGGGGTGTTTCCACCTGCTTTTACCAGGGTTCTTTTTCTTTTTCTGCGTCTTTTGTCATCTCCATTTGCTTTCTAAAGGAGATGTACTTGTCTAGAAGGCCTTGCCTTGCCAATCTCTTTAGCAGATCTTTTGCTACTACGCATTCATCTGCCGTATGGCCGAACTTCTGGTGGAAAGCGTAATGTTTGCTTCTGTCCACTTATTTTTTTATCCTGGTACGAGCTTGCTCTGATTGGCGGTTTGATCAACTTGTTGTGTAGGATTTCTTTAATTATGTCTTCTTTTTTGTGTTGAATTTCGTGTATGAGTCGAACTTTGGTGCTAGTTTAAATGATTTCTTGGGATCTTTGTTTATGGATCGGTGAGGCCTTTCTTCTTCTCTTTTAGTCGGCCTTTCGTTCTTCTGAGCTTCTCTGAGTTCTTCAATCTCTATCTGGCCTGTAGCTTTTTCTCGAAATTCCTCCAATGTTTTTGGTTTCGCCACTACTATCGCTTTTTGGAAATTCCCGGGATGAAGTCCGCTTTTGATGGCGTGTAACTGTACCTCTGGATTAAGGTCAGGGATCTGCATGGCTACCTCTGTGAAACGTGTCATGTACTCTTTTAAGCTTTCATGTTGTCCCTGTTTGATTGTGCTGAGATAATCTGAATCTCTTACGTAAATTTTGGAAGCTGCAAAATGGTTAGTAAATAGCTTTGCGAATTCGTCAAAGTTCGAAATGCATCCTTTAGGTAAATTAGAGAACCATAATAACGCGGTACCATCTAGAAAAGTGGGGAAAGACTGACACAAGATGGGATCTGAGTCACTGTAAAGAAACATCATGGACTCGAATTTCGTCACATGAATTTTAGGGTCTCGGATCCCCTTGTACGGTTTCAAGGTTGTTGGGAGAGTAAAATTCTTAGGCATTTCAAAATCTATGATTTCTTTGGAAAAAGGACATTGTCGTCGTCTTTCCCCTTTTGGAGGCGTTTCTCCTGTTTTCGCGTTTGATTCTACTTGGTGGTCTTCATGGGGGTGACTGTTGGCCTTCTTTTTGTCCTTATCCTCTTCACCGCTGTTTTATTTTGACGCCAATAACTCTGCCATACGCTTATTTTCTGCTAATAAGGCGGCATTAGCTGCCAAAAGTTCGGCGTTAGAGGGGTTGTGTTGCGGGGTCACCGAGTGATCTGTCATGGTTCGGCTACGTCCCTGCAAAGAGGAAGGACAAGAAAACAGCACAAGAAAAGTAAATGCTCGTTAGGTTAATGCTTAAAAAGTGAGGCGTTGCCCCACGGTGGGTGTCAAATGTTTTGGCAAGGATACTCTTCTCCGTGCTATACGTCGGTTCTTGAAGAGATGACCTCGTCTGTCACTTGGAGTATCTGCCTTGAACACGAACTCGAGCGTGTGGTACCTACAAAAAGGACTCCGACGTCCAAGTCAGTTGAAAACATCTCTTTAAAGTTCGCGTATGTAATTAAGTGGTTGCTGTATAGCTTGTTCGTACTTACTCATGTTGGTACCGTTTTTATAGACTTAGGGTTTGGACTGTTCAAGGGTTGGTTTGAGCGAATCTCGGCTTCAGCCGAAATTCTTGGGAAGTAACGTTTACATGATAAGCTTTCGTTTGACTGCAAGTTTGATTTTCCCAACGTGACCAAAATATAAGTCGATAAATTCTGAGTTTATAGGGTACGATACAAACGTAATACTTAGAAATATAATTATCTAGTTATGTGCTATGAAGCACGGATTCTCCTATGGTGCCGGCGTATCCGTGTCGGACACGAATCCGACACCGACACTCGACGGATACTTCAAACGAGCGTATCGGTGACGTGTCTTCTTGCGATACAGAATTTTGGTGAAGCTGTCATGAATCCGAACGAGTACGACCCGATTTTGTGGTTTTATGGCCCAATTAACCGATTTTTTTTTTATTTTAAAATATTTTAAAATAAAACAAATCAAAATTTAAATTTAAAAATAAAATAATTAATAGAAGCAGAGTTGATGACAATAGTCCAGATCTGAGTGAGGTTTCGTATTTATCTTTAAATGTACCAAACATAGAAGCGGTGGTATTTGCGGATAATGGACTTGGAGGAGAAAAAATTGATACATTTTCTATTAGCGAGATGGTAAGAGTAGATTAAAATTTTTTATTTTTTTAATAATTGTATAATTTTTAGACTTTTTTATGCAACTATATTTCCTCTTATATTTATAATATGATATTTTATTAATTTAATATATTATTTAAATTTTAATTCACAACGTATCCTAAACGTGTCGTATCCAATATTTTATAAAAAGAACGTGTCGACGTATCCGTGTCGTGTCGTGTCCGTATCGCGTGTCGTATCGGTGCTTCCTAGGTTATGTGTTTTCATCTTGTATTTTCCTTCTGTCTGTCTTAAAGATATTTAAAAAAATGAACAAATCTGACATATAGTATTTGAACTTCCAATATATTAGCAAACCTTACTAAAAGAAAATTCAGTAAAATGTTATCTAATGAAATCAGAATTGTGTTTAACTTGTACTAATGTAAGTCGTGTGCATATCATTTATCATGGTAATATGATATAGTGGAAGCTAATGTTTGCTTGGTGAAGTTTCCGATTTTGCAATGTGCTTCAAGTGAGTACTCATTCCTGTGACAAGATAATTTATGATTTATGGGTTCTGCTTCACTCTATTTCAACTAGATCCTTCTGATTTTTTCATAATAAAAATTGGAAATTATGAATTTCAGCATCATAATAATTAACGGAAGAATAAGATTCCAAAGACTGCATAGCAATTTGGGATTTAAATACACATTACAATTCACATACTCATATGATGACTATATGAGTGCTGTTTTATACATCATTAAGCACACACAGTATTAAAACTTAACAAGCAAAAGATCTGATCTGATGAATAAAGTTACAGAAGTATATAAAGGACAAAATGACAAGCAAGAAGACAATAGTATGAGAGTGATTTTCCTCAAATTGGAGGAGAAGAACAAAAACAAATCAAGGTAACTAGCAGATAATTTATCATCCAGCAGATGCATAACACCATAAGACTCAAATACAAATTATTGTTCACATACTTATGTGAGTGATGGTTTATTCATAATCAAACACACAAAAATAAAACTTTAAAAAAAAGAATGATTCAGCCATATGAAAGGAGAGGACGCTATAGTGGAGTCCTAAGAAAAGAACACTGATGAGTTTGGAAAACTCTAATTTAAATTGATGATGATCAAACATTATTAACATAATTAATTACAAAATTATTAATTAAAATCTTCATAATTACAATTGCTAATTTAATAATTCTGTTTGTGCAGGTTTCTATTGGGCCGAAAAATATTGGCTAGCCCAACTCATATACTCAGCCTTGATATTATATTGTTGAGATCATGATGGCTGAGATTATAGTTATACTTCTTGGGCCGAATAAAAAGAAAAGATCTGAAACCCAGTATGAAATCAAAATTCAGCCTTATGCAAATTAGGATATGAATGTTAGCTTAATTGTTTAGATGGGCCAGATTCTATTAACCTTATTGTTAGCCCAAATTGTTTTGGCTTGCTTGGTCTAAAACCAATTGAGAGAGAAAGCAAATTTTTTTTTTGCTTCATGCTTCCAACGGGTTCCATTTCCATCATGTGGTGGATTTCAAATTTTCTTTGCTTAAGTTAATTACCTTGGAAACATGAAAGAGAAAATGTCAAGTGATTTGATGGCAATTGAGTGTAGCTTACACGCTACTACACAAAGCATGGAGAGTTGCACCTAATTAATTTATCTAACACTCATAGCTTTGCTTTTCTTTCTCTTTCCTCTCTCTCTACTCTTTCTTCTTCTTTCGGTCATATCACAGAAACCATGGAAGCTAAGCCTAACCACCGAAAAGAAGGAGAAGCAAGTAACAAGACCATCACAATAATGGCAAGAAAAAGAAAACAAAAAGTATGCTGTGGCTGAGATTCTCATCACTTATGGTAAGATTTGGTGAAGATATTTCAGCTTCTCCATACCCAAAAATGGATGAAGAAGATTTCGGTCAGTAGAGGAAGATCCTTGGAGGGATGGCTTGTCTCTGTCTTTGCTCAACCACCACAGGAAGTAGCTACAGTGGCTACGTGATGGAAGAGGCAGAAGATTGGAGCAGATGAAGCTATCATCATCATGAAGCATCAAGGGCTAGAAGTCCGTCTTGGAGGGCAAGGTAAGATGGAGGGCTCGGATTGATGAAGATTGGTGACCAAGGAAGGACCAGAGGTAATTGCATGTTGGGTTTTACATTCGGTTTCCTCTCCTCTCTCTCTCTGGCCGAACCGGTTTCCATGAAGAAGAAGAAGATTAGCTTGGTTGGTTTGGTTTCAACCATGGAGGCTTCTCCCTATATATAAGGGTGAACAGCCAGGGCTTGAAGCAAGGAGTGAGAGTGCAAAGCACAGAGTTCTCATAGCTACCTAAGCTAACAGAAGTTCCTCTCCTTCAATGTTTTCTATTTTATAATTTTCTGTTTAATTTTGTCTGTCTTGAGTCTCATGGAAAAAGGCAAACAGTGAGGTTTGTATGAAAAAGCCATAGAGCGGAAAAAGGTAAAGAGTGCAAAATTAAAAGAAAAAGCCATAGATGTCCTTAGAGGTCCTTTGTACATCTGTTTGTGTTTTATGATTCTGTGGGAATCCCCTTGCAAGTTGGGTTAGCACTTAGCAGTTGAAAGCTTGGCAGTGACCAAGTCAAGTTCAGGATTGGAGTTTAGATTCTGTACTTGTCCCGGATAGGAAGGGTAGTTCCTAGGAAGAATTGGTGTTTGTAATCAAGAATGATTATAGTGAAATTCCATCATCTTTGTGATGGAGACTGGATGTAGGCTGCACTGCACTTAACAGCTGAACCAGGATATATCTGGGTGTGATTTTCTCTCTCTTCTACTCTATTTCTGTTTCTGCTGCACAGGAGATAAAACTAAAAAATATCTCGTGTCGGGTCACGAGATAAAAAGAAAAAATCTCGTGGCTAGGGACGAGACAAAAATAAAAAAGTCTCCAGAAGTTGTTTCAAAGACCAGCAAGTGTTATCAAGTGAAAAAGGGGCTAAGATTCAACCCCCCCTTTTCTTATCCACTGAAACCATCAATTGGTATCAGAGCTTGGTCTCAAAGAGATCAAGCTTTGCAGCTTGGAGAAAAGATCCTGATGGCAGAAAACAGTGGCTCAACTCTGGTGTTCTACAATCTGACAGAAGGACAGTCAAGCAACAAACCTCCTCTTTTCAATGGGAAGAACTACACCTATTGGAAGGAGAGAATGAAGATCTTTGTGCAAGCAGTGGATTACCGACTCTGGAAGATTATCTTGGAAGGTCCTCAGTTTCCAACCACTACAAGTGCTGAATGAGTAATCTCACTCAAACCAGAAGTAAGCTGGACCAAAGAAGATAGAAAGAAGGTGGAGCTCAATGCCAAGGCTATCAACTTGCTCAACTGTGCTATTAGCTTTGAGGAGTACCGATGGGTATCACGATGCACAATGGCAAAGAAAATCTGGGACAAACTTCAAATCACTCATGAAGGAACTACCATAGTAAAGAAGACAAGGATAGACATGTTGAACAGGGAATATGAAATATTCTCAATGAAGGAAGGAGAATCAATAGATGAAATGTTTGAAAGATTCAACATTATCATTGTTGGCTTGGATGCTATGGGGATTAAGTATCCTGATTCTGTGCTTGTAAGGAGAGTCCTAAGGTGTCTTACTAAAGAGTGGGAAAAAAAAGCCTTAATCATTTCTAAGAGTAGTGGTTTAGATTCCATGACATATGATAACTTGAGAGGAAATCTACTTGCTTTTGAAAACATTTATTTGAAAAAAGATTCAAAAAAGAAAGGAATTGCTTTTATATCTGTTTCTAACCCCCTGGATGATGAATCCAGTGATAATTTCTCTGAAAATGAATTTGTGTTGTTTGCAAAAAAATTCAGAAAAATGGTGAAGTTTAAGGAGAAAAACAAGGGAAGCAGCTCTAGGAAACAAAGGAAAGATCTCAGCAAGGTGATTTGTTACAACTGTAAAGAAACTGGGCATTTCAAGTCAGATTGCCCTAAGATGAAGAAAGAAGAAAAGCCAAAGAAGGGAAAGAAGAAAGGTCTGATGGCTTCTTGGGAGGACTTGGAAAACAATTCTGAAGATGATGAAGAATCCGAAACTAAGTCTCAACCATGCCTTATTGCAGACCACGTTGAACAGGTAGTCACCTATAACCCTGACACTGAAGCTCTTCATCTTATGATAGACCACCTTTCTAAAAAAATTAGATGCTTCTTGCTGGATAATCAAGAACTTGAACAACAAATCACCATTCTTAAAGCAGAAAATGGTTTTCTTAAAGAAAAACTAAGGGAGGCCGAAACTACTGTTGATCTTGTTGAAGAAAACAAGAAGTTAAAAGCCCAACTTAGGAGCTGTGAAAGTGATCATTCTGTTATTGCATATGTAAACTATTTTAAGGAATTAATGTTAATATATTTTTATGAAATGAAGTTTCTTAATTGAGAAGCAGATGATGCTCCTGAGCCACCATGGGTGGCACACTGGACACGAAAGAGACTGGTCAAGCGGATTGCCTTTGAGGCAAATAATGAAATGATAAATAAAAAAGACTCATTTTCCTTGAATTTTTGGTTCACGTGCTTCTAAATTATTGTGATAACTAAATTCTTTGGCATCATTTTGTTCGGAAATATTCCGTACTTTTCTTGTAATGTAATTTCTCACATCTTTTTTAATAAAATTTAGTTCACGATGACCACTCACTGCTGCTACAAATGACTGATATGTTTTACTCAGTCTGATTTTGGCTTTCTCGTTATTTTCAATGGTACAATGCACAAACATGCTTAGCTGCCTGTGTTGTTTCAGCATCTTTGTTCGATCTGGACAATAAGGATGTGAATGATTCAGAACAACTTTAAAAATGATCCAAAGACCAACGTCCTTCAATATATGTACATAAATCCTGGCTGGACAGTTTATTTCTGCTGAAAGGTTTGTCTTTAGAGTTGGAGATATCTTGAATTTCCATTTTCCCTCTCTACTACATGTAATTAATTGATTGTTAATTTCATCTCCCTTCTGAGTGGTGTTCCTTATTCTCGTAGAAAAACCAGCAAGTTCGGAATAATCTTTGTAGAACTTTTCAACTTCTTCGAGTGTCTTGAAAGTCATCCCAACCTTTGAGACAAATTGTTAGTTCATCGACAACACACCTAGATTGCAGAATAAACCGAAATAGTATCATACATAAGGATATTGTGTAATATCAAATGAACTGAAAAATATGCATTATATAAATTTAGAAAATCCTAAACAACACTGGTTTTAGCAAAGAAGCATGAAATTATTCATTATCACTTTATTCAATTACATTCCATTCCATTCAATTCAAAATTATTGATGAGTGAACCGAAATATTATCATACACAAGACCATTGTATAATAACAAATAAATAAACCGAAATAATGTGATCATAACAAATTATACATTATCACTTTATTCAATTGCATTAGATTCCTTTCAATTCCATTCAATCCAAAATTGTTAAAGAATGAATAATTCAAATCTCGTCCACTTGATTCGATTCGCAAGGATAATCCAAATCGCTCTCATCCAAATTTAAACTTGAATAATTCATTATTTTAATACAGAAGAATAATACATTCGATTTAGATGAATAATACACGGTTTGATTCGTAAATGCATATCTGAAGAAGAAAACAGAGGAGAAGACAACAAAATCGAAAATTTGAAGAGAAAATTTGGTGAAAAAAACGAAATTCTAAAGAGAAAGAGAGAAGAATCAGACGAAAACACAATGAAAACAGAGAAGAAAGCAAATTTTATGTTGAAGATAAATAAAAAAATGAAGGTTCATATTAAAAGTTTGTTATAAGTAAGTGGCGCGCGAGATTAAATTAGATAGATGAACTTGGTTCGGAAAATTATATGGATCCAGAGCATTATTGTTAAAAGTAACATATACATATTAATTAGTAGATAGCCGAATTTTTTAAAATATAAACAATTTTGTTAGCCTTTTTTAATGTTTTTAAATGAATTATTTATCATCTTTAACTTAGGAAAGATCTCCAATGAAAAAAAAACTATAAGAGAATTTCATGGGAACTATTTTAATTTTGTTTATGTTATAATTTAAAAATAATCAATATATGATAAATTAAAATTAATAAAAAAAGTTAACTTGTTTAATCTCATTCCACGGGCGGCCGACCTGACGACAACACACGAAAAGAGATAACACGCCACCAACAACCCTCACGACTATTGCTGGCGAGTTGGGGGCATTGTTACGGCCTGGACCAAACCATTTGCGGGCCGGCCCGACCCGAGCAGCACCTGACCCGAACGGTCAGGAGTGAGGCGCTTAGTCGCCGACCTGGACACGCGTCCCTGAGAGCTGTGCGAAGGAAGCATCGAAGAAGGTGGGCCTGTCCCTGCAGGGCCCACCTCTGACACGGTATATATGGGGAAGGTCCTACCCCTCTCCCAAGGTACGTCACATACCATTCATCCCTTTTTCGCCTGCACACTTTGCTGACTAGAGCGTTGGAGTGTCTTGCAGGTGACACCCCCCTCCTCACACGAAGTGCTCGAGACGTCGTCTACTCCAACCCGGTAACTTACGACCAGGCGAGACCTCCCCTCATCAACCAGGATACTAATTCGATCCGTCCGGTACCCGACCTATCGAACATTGGTGCCGTCTGTGGGGATCGCCTGAATGGACGTTGTACTGGACCCAGGAGGAACAGACCGCGAGACCGAGCGCAGAGGGGAAGCTTCCGTGGCTTTTTCCCGGGAGCGCATGAGGTCCCCTCCAAGACGAACCTCACGATCTCTCGAAATGCGCCCTTTCGGGGAACTGGCGATAACAGTGCCAGAATAATGCAAGAACTACGTCACATGATGCAGGACCTAGAGCGCCGGCTGGTAGACCGGGAACATCGCCAACAAACTCCCGAATCAAAGGGAGGAAGGACGCGCAAGAAGACGCCGCGACCCCATCATTTACACCAGGCACGAAAGGAGGCGCACCACAGATCGAAACCGCGAGGACACTCGTCGGGAGGACGACGAGGGAAGAACAGTGAGAACACGGGGACCAGTGATAATGGGCACAATCCAATTTCATCGTTCCATCCTCAAGGTCCGGCTGCCAAAGCACTTTGACAAGCCAACGGACATGAGGTACGATGAAACTCAAGACCCACAGGAGCACCTCACGACTTTCGAAGCCAGAATGAACCTGGAGGGAGTGGGAGACGAGGTAAGGTGCCGCACTTTCCCGGTCACCCTAGCAGGACCTGTAATACGGTGGTTTAATAACCTCCCGCAGGGCTCGGTGACCAGGTTTTTGGACATCAACCGCGCCTTCCTAGCCCAATTTACAACCAGAATCGCAAAGGCAAAGCACCCAATCAATTTACTTGGAGTGACTCAGAGGTCCGACGAGCCGACCAGAAAATACCTAGACTGATTCAACGATGAATGCTTGGAGATCGACGGGCTGACGAATTCGGTTGCTAGCTTATGCCTGACGAACGAACTTCTAAACGATGACTTCAGAAAGCACCTCACCATGAAGCCTGTATGGACAATGCAGGAGATCCAGAGTGTATCCAGGGAATACATTAATGATGAGGAAGTAAGTCAGGTCGTTACCGCCAACAAGCGGCAGCCCGCCTACAACCAAACCCAGCAGCACGGCATCGGGGAGAGACAGAAGGAACACGCCAGAGATGGCGGTCCGAGCAAGACGTCCCGAGCGTTTCCTTGTGTCGGGAAATTCACCAATTACACCCCCTAGATCGGTTGAGGCGGGTAAAGACGGTTGCCTAGCTTACTTAGTAAAGGACTCCTTTTGTTTAGCGGTCATAGATCGATTCTAGGTGGTTAACTTTTATACCCATATTCTTTGGAGTTACAGTTGGGTCCCATAAAGGTGTAGTAATAGAATCCCCTAGAAGGAATAAGAATTCAATCCCTTCATCTACGGCTTATGGAGACCTTTAAATAGTCCCTATTATAGAAGTTTACCAACAGATAGCCGAGAAGGGAATTCTGTCGAAACCCCGACCTCTGAAGGACCGGACCGGGGGAAACAAGAGCCTCTATTATGACTATCGCAAAGACCACCCGGTCTGAGGACCTCATAAGCGACCTGGGAAACGTGTTCACCTCCCTCCGACAACACGACATGAGGCTCAACCCACTCAAATGCGCCTTTGCCATGGAAGCAGGGAAGTTCCTAGGGTTCATGATAACCCAAAGGGGGGTCGAGGCCAACCTGGAAAAATGCCAAGCAATACTCCAAATGAAGAGTCCGGGCTGCGTCAAGGATGTTCAGAGGCTATCTGGAAGACTCACCGCTTTATCCCGTTTCCTCGGAGCGTCAGCTGCTAGAGCGCTGCCATTTTTCAACCTTATGAAAAAAGGGATAGTTTTTATTGGACCCCGGCGTGTGAGGAAGCATTCAATCATTTCAAAGAAATCCTAGCAACATCACCCGTGCTCGGGAAGCCAAAAGTCGGAGAACCACTCTACCTGTACCTGGCCATAACGGAGGAGGCGCTGGCGGCAGTCTTGGTACAGGAAGAAGGGAAGATTCAACAACCAGTTTACTTCGTGAGTAGAGCGCTACAAGGAGCAGAACTAAGATACAGCAAACTAGAGAAGCTGGCTCTAGCACTGCTAACCTCCTCCCGAAGACTACGGCAGTACTTTTAGTGTCACCAAGTGGTCGTAAGAACGGACCAAAGAATCCGCCAAGTTCTCCAAAAACTCGACTAATCGGGAAGAATGATGACTTGGGCCATCGAACTATCTCAATATGATTTGCGATATGAGCCCCGATATGCGATCAAGGCACAAGCAATGGCAGACCTCTTGGTGGAAGTAGCGGGGACCCAACCGAAGAAACGGGCATACGGTGGAGGCTCCACGTGGACAGGGCCTCCAACCAAACGTCCGGGGGTAGTGGGATCATCTTGGAAAGTCCTGCCGGGGTCATATACAAACAATCAATCAAGTTCAAGTTTCCTGTATCAAACAACCAAGCGGAATACGAGGCCCTTCTGGGCGGCTTGATCCTAGCTCGAGAAGTCGGGGCTACAAGGCTGGAAGTATGCAGTGACTCACAGGTCGTTACCTCGCAGGTGAACGGAAGCTACCAAGCCAGGGACTCGCTATTGCAAAAGTACTTGGAAAAGGTCAAAGAGCTGGCAAAACAGTTCGAGGAGGTCGTGGTCCAACACGTTCTGAGGGAAAGGAACACACGGGCAGACCTCCTATCAAAGCTAGCGAGCACAAAACCGGGAGTCGGCAACAGGTCCCTTATTCAAGGAATGATAAAGGAACCGGCAGTCGCCCTCCACCTAACAAAGATAGGCCCCTCCTGGATGGACCCCATCACTGATTTCCTAGAAAACGGCAAACTCCCTGAAGACGAGAAGGAAGCTAAAGCACTGAGAAGGGAGGCGGCCAAATATGCGATCATACAAGGCCAACTGTTCAGAAAGGGACTTAGCCAGCCCTCGCTGAAGTGCCTCCATCCCGACCAGACGGACTACGTACTCAGAGAAGTCCATGAGGGATGCTGCGGTCACCACATCGGAGGCAAAGCCCTAGCAAGAAAGCTCATCCGAGCTGAATATTACTGGCCGTCGATGATGGTCGACTCAAAAGAGTTCGTAATGAAATGTGTCAAGTTCCAAGAGAACGCCAACTTCCACAGAGCGCCGGCAACAGAACTAAGCCTACTGACGTCCTCCCGACCTTTCGCACAATGGGGAGTCGATCTACTAAGACCTTTCCCGGTCGGCCCGGGGCAAGTCAAATACCTCATAGTCGCTATCGACTACTACACCAAATGGATAGAGGCTGAACCACTAGCGAGCATATCCTCAGCCAATTGTCGAAAGTTCATGTGGAGGCAAGTGATAACTCGATTCGGCATCCCAGAAATCGTCATCTCTGACAACGGGACATAGTTCACCGACAAGAAATTCATGGAGTTCCTCGCCGGCCTGGGCATAAAGCAGAAGTTCTCCTCAGTAGAGCATCCCCAGACAAACGGTCAAATTGAGGCTGCAAACAAGGTCGTCTTGCTGGGCCTCAAGAAGCGGCTGGATAACAAAAAAGGGGCATGGGCCAACGAACTCGCCTCGGTTCTTTGGTCCTACCGAACAACCGAGCAATCCTCCACAGGGGAACCCCTTTCCGCCTGACATACGGGGTGGACGCAATGATACCCGTAGGGATCGGCGAGCCAAGCCCACGATTACTCCTAAAGGGAGTAGAAGAAGCGGTGGAAAAAGACCTGGCAGACGAGGCTAGCGAAATAGCCCATTTGTCGGAAATAGCACTAAAGCAAAGAATGGCCCTGCGCTACAACTCCAAAGTGCTCAAGAGGGAATTTGAGCAAAACGACCTTGTCCTACGACGCAATGCCATCGGGCTACCGACCCAAGGAGAAGGTAAACTGGCGGCGAACTGAGAAGGCCCCTACAGAGTCAAAGAAGTGATTGGAAAGGGCGCCTACAAATTGGAGAAGCTCGACGGTAAAGAGGTCCCGAGAACTTGGAATGCAGGTAACGTAAGAAGGTTTTATTCTTAGCTCAAGAACGCTGACCAGGCGGCCTAACGAGCTTAATAATTTACTTTTGCACTTGCTACGATAATAGACTTGTTCAATTACCGGTTAATGTTTACTTGTCAAAATTACCTCTCTATTGATTTTTCCCTACTTATACATCCCACGACAACAAGTTCCATATAATACGTTAAACGGAATCACAATACGGCACCCCGGGACTGATCACCCTGGGAGCCACCTAAATTTAAGCCATAACAAACGGCTACGGCAATACTAAAGGCCACGACCTGGCCCTGCCAAACTACCAAAATGGTAAAGCAAACACGAGCGACAAAGCCAATACCAACCAAGCGGTAGCAAAATGAAACGAAAATAATACTAGATGAACGGATAAAGATGATAACCAAAAGCCGACCAGGCGACCAGTAAAGTATATCAAAAGACTAGTTCCACAAGTTCTACAAGCAAAATACACCAAGTACAAAGAGATCACATTTTGGGCATATCGACAATCTTGCCATCCTTGATTGTTTTAAAGACCCCAATTGCCGACGTATCGAAATCAGGAGCCACGATCTTCACCTGGGCCTTAAGTGCCTCTTGAGTCATGAAGATCGCGTTCTTTCCCTGCTTTCTAGTCTCCTTATATGCTTCTTCCTGAGCTCCTCGATCTCAGCTTGGGCAGCCTTGGCCGACGAAACGGCCGCATCACGCTCCTTCTCCAGAGCGACCACCCGACCTTGCGTGGCATTGAGCTGATTTTCCAAAGCCATCTCCCACTCGGTTAAACGAGACATGGTAGCATCGAAGGCCTCCAGCTTCTCCTCAGCAGACGCGACTTTCTCCTCAGCATCCTTAAGCTTTTTCCCCGTCCCGGACAGCTGCTCTTAAAGCATTTCAACTTGAGCTTTGAATTCATTGTTGGCCTTAGTAGCAGCTTCGAGCTTCCGGCGCAGCGACTGCATCCCCGATAACTCGAACTCGGCCTTCTGGACTATTACAGCACCGCGGAGAAGGGTACGATACATCCACCTCGCCTGCCTCGCAAGCTCGGTGCAGAGAAAGTGATTTTCTGTGCCGGCGATTAGTTGGGAGTCAATGAAAGCCCCAGCATCGAAGTTTCTCTCCATCACGGTGAGAACTCCTTCGGGACTAGAAGATGCCCTCTGCCTTTTGGGAGTAGGGATGAGCTTCAAATCATCATCCTCTTGTTGGATGGAGGAAGAATGCCCAATGCCGGCCGTCTCCTCGGGAATAGGGGAAGCATGCGCCCCGGCAGAGTTTTTGTCAGACATCTCGGTGTCACGAGGGGAAGGCACCGCCTGATCCTTCTTTTCCTCAGGAGGGTTCTCCGGCTTACCGTCAACCTTCTCGTCAGCTTTCTCTTCATCACTGTCTGCCAAGAAGGTCTTGTACAAACCCTCAAGCCATGTCACCGAAGCAGACATCTCCACTGCAACAAACAATTAAACAAGTTAGTCGTGAAACCGGCACAACCAAGTGAGGCAATAGCAACGCAAAAAATACAAGGCAAAACAACTCACAAATATAGTTTCTGGCGACCTACCGGTCACCCATCAAAAGGTGGGGGTTCACATGATTCTTCCCAAAAACAGCCAACAGTACATCGGCAACCTTTTTGTCCACGACGGACATCCCCTTATAAGTCACCTTAATAAAAGTGTTAGATCCTGCCCCGAAGCTCCAGTACGTCGGGATGAGGCGTTCCCCTTCTAACGACAGCTAGAAGGGGTGACGACCTCTGACCGGACGCACCTTAAAATACTTGTCTTTAAACCCATGATAAGAGTCCTCGAACAAGCCGAAAATCCTCCGACCCTGGGCAGATCGGAAGGACATGAACCCTTTCCTCGCTTTCCCCTCCTTCGAAGGATTCGTGAGGTTAAAGAAAAAGAGAAAGACGTCAATGGACGCCGACAACTCCAAATATTCACATACCATCTCGAAACAGCGGATAGAAGCCCAACTGTTCGGATGCAGTTGCGACAGTGCCACGGAGATCCGGTTAAGGAGCGCCATTTGAAAAGCAGAAAACGGGATGCGAACCCCCACCTGGGTGAACATGTACTTATAAAACCAGATCCAGTCGGGGACCTGAGGGGAATGGAAGTTAAGCTCATATAGTCGTTCGTTGGGGGCAGGAACAAAGACGTCGTAATTGGCTTCCTCGTCTGTCCCTCCGCACAAGTACTCACCCTGGTGGAACTCCGTCAACTCCTCCTCGCCCATCTGGTTCGGGGAGTCCTTCACGTCGGCAGTCACCCAGGCGTAGGGGTCGTAATTTGCGGCGGAGGGAGAAGCTCGAGAAACGACGCGAGGCATACCTACAGTGGGGTACCACTCGGTTAGTCTATGAGGCCGGGAGTCCGGAAAAAATCCAGAAACTACATTTAAACCTATTCAATAGCTAGGATCAAGCATGGCTAAGGCAAAATTCAAACAAAAGCCTACCCTGAAATGGTAACCCCCTTTACGCACCTACTTGGCACTAAAGGCCATCTACCATACAAAACCAAGCAAACAGCATACATGCAAAAGAACTAATGGAAAAGGCAAAATAAACACGAAGCAGAGAACGAAGAGATGAATGATTACCTGGATTAATTGCGAAGATTCGAAAGAGATGATTGGAGAAGCGAATGCACAAGAATGCAGAAACAACACTCTGGGAAACTCAAAGAAGGGGAAGATGAAGATTATTGGAGTGAAGATATGAGAAGAAAACAAAGAAAAAACTGTTTAAAACTGCCATTCAAGGAGCGCGAAAGGCCTAAGGGCAAAACAGTCTTTGCGCGCGGGGTTTTTAACCCATTATGAGTATTTAATGCTCTGCGCGAGGAACGAGGCGACAAATGATCACCTCAGCAACGAACAGACACGCGCGCAAGAGGCACGTCCCCTCCACGGGCGGCCGACCTGGCGACAACACACGAAAGAAGAGATAACACGCCACCAACAACCCTCACGGTCATTGCTGGCGCGTTGGGGGCACTGTTATGGCCTGGTCCAAACCATTTGCAGGCCAGCCCGACCCGAGCACCACCCGACCCGAACGGTCAAGAGTGAGGCGCTTAGTCGCCGACCCGGACACGCGTCCCTGACAGCTTTGCTACAGCTGTGCGAAGGAATCATCGAAAAAGGTGGGCCTGCCCCTGCAGGGCCCACCTCTGACACGGTATATATGGAGAAGGTCTTACCCCTCCCCCAAGGTACGTCACGTACCATTCATCCCTTTTTCGCCTGCATACTTTGCTGACTAGAGCGTCGGAGTGTCTTTGCAGGTGACACTCCCCTCCTTACACGAAGTGCTCGGGACGTCGTCTACTCCAACCCGGTAACTTACGATCAGGCAAGACCCCCCCCTCATCAACCAAGATACTAATCCGAACCGTCCGGTACTCGATC
>NC_029793.2:1616901-1637210 GCF_000816755.2 Arachis ipaensis | reverse complement strand
TATAATATAGAATATTTTACATATTTTTGTTAATATATAAATATGAAATTGTTTTTACAGCACATCAAATTTTAAATTTTTTTCCCAGACTATTAATATTTTTCGGTGTACTTATCTTATACTTGACTTAACATTAATTAATTTTCACTATTCTTACTTAAAATGTTTAGGGTGTTCAAATCTAAATCGATTCAAATTAAATCGTTCATTCAATCTAATTAAATCTGAAAAGGCAAAAATTGATTAAAACCGCACTAATTCGGATTTGATTAGATTCTATTTTTTTACAAACCACTAGATCGAATCAGATCGGATTTTGGATATACTTTTCATAACCGATCCAATTCAATTCAAACTGCACAATATGCTATAATATTATTATTTTATTAATATATTTATAATTATACTTATAACATGTTCAATTTATTATATTTTTATATTATTTATGTATTATTATTTAATAAATATTTTATGTTCAAAATGTTATTTATTTATTTATTTTAACTAACCTATAATTTTATTTCTATTGTTATGTTATTATTGGCTTTTTAAGATATTGTTGAGACTTGTTATGTCATTGTTGATTATTTAAAATTTGATGTTGAAATTTGTTATATGTATTTAATTTTTTTAATTTACAAAACCGCAAATCCAATCCAATCCAAACCGCTTGAAATTGGATCGGATGAAATCGGATTGGATTTTTTAAAAAGTTTATCTAATCCAAACTGCACCGCAAGTAAAATTAATGTTCGAATTGGATGATTTTTTACTCAAAATCGATCCAAACTGCACCACAAATCCCCTAAAAATGTTGGCTCAAACATTATCTTATATGTATATAAATTGAATTTCTATACACTATTTATACGAACAATTAATTATATATTACTATAATACACTAATAAAAATAACCAATTTTTAAACACTTAAAAAATATTCTAAATACTAATTAAGTAAAACTCTATTTATATATATTGAATAGTAGTTGTTTTTTGAAGAGTGAAGAGTTTTTAGGAATTAGGATTTATTTGGAAGCTTAAACCCTTCATTGTGTTCTCTTCTCTTCAGACTTCAGCCGCATCAAGTATTAATATATTGCCGCTTCTTCTTCCAACCATCAAGACATTATGGTGGCAATTGATAAATAGATTAAGAACAATGTTAGGAACCAAAAGGGTATTAGCAAAAAATTAGTTAAATATTTTTAGGTGAATCCAAAATTTCTACGAATTAATATATATGGATGTTTCTTCTGCTATCAGAATATTTCTTTTTCATACTAAATGGATGTTGTTTTATATATTTTTTTAATTTTTTTGTATTGCAAATGTGAATGTCTCTATTTCTTTAAGAATTTTATATTTTTTTAAATTTTATAGATATTTAATTATTTTTGCTAAAATATAACTGGATATTTTTTTTGTTAATTATTAGGATATTTTTTTTTCATATTAAATGAATATTTTTTTTATATTTCTGTAATTATGTAATTTGTCGTCTCTTTAATCATCAAAACGGCACCTAATATCTCAAAACGCAGAGAGCAACATGGTGATGATGCTGCTACTGTGCCATGTTTCGGTGAACCATTGTCCTTTGATGGAGAATTTAAACCCTCATTCATCACCACCATCTTCTTTTCCCTCAACCCTCTTACATATTCCTTTTTATTTGTATTCCTCACAGTTTTTCTTATTGGCTTTGAATTTGAAGAAGAAGAAAAAGAGGTATCACTCATCACTGGAATTACATACCACAAAACACATGTGCAAAGTATCGCCACCGATCTACCAAACACCGTCACTCACCTTGGAATAAACCTTCTTCCTTCTCTCATCGAGTTCAGCTAGAAGTTCCCAAAACTTGTCTAATCCACGTGTTGAGTATGGATTCTTGTCGATAGTGGCGAATCCGACGAATTAGATGTCGATGATAGAAGAGGAGTGGGTCGCGGTGGAGAGGCGGAGAGAGCCTGACGGTTAAAGAGAGAGGTCTGTGTGTGATTGTTGGAGGTGGGTAGGTTAATGTGAGAGAGAAGAGGAAGTTTTTATAGGTTTTAATTAGGTTTACTTAATCAATTTTAAATTTTTTAAATTTTGAATTTAAAAAATTTAAAATTAATTATTAATATAAATTAATGTGGTTTTGTTTAGTTTTTTGCTGGTAATCTTTTGATTCCATATACTTTTCCATAGATTAATCACTATAGCTTATAAGCTAATAAGATTAGGATAGTTTTTGACACTTATACATGACTACATATTCTCCGAATTCGAAATCTTTAAATTTTGAATTTCACTTTAGAAGGTAAAATGTAATTTTTTATCATTTATTTTATAGATGAGACCAAAAAAAATATTAGAGAGAAATTATTTAAAAATGAAAAATTATACTTTATTCTCTAAAATAAAAATTTAAAATTTAGATGATCCAAAATTATATTCTCTGATTGACCAGCTTCAACACTATATGAGTAAATTTTTATATAAAGAAAAAAAAATCAGCTCAGTGTACAAAGCATCTTTGCATTATCACAGGATTTAAAAAAAAACTGCACCCAAAAAATATAATGTACGCAATCTAATTTGATAATTATATTGGTAGCTGTTTTCACGACTTGAATTCGTGACCTTAATACAAATTAAGAATATATTAGATAATTGGATAATGAATATTCGTGAAATATTTTTTTTTATGTTTTTGTAACGTTTCATGAAATTAGAAACTTAATTGAAAAAATTGTATACTTAAAAGACATAATTAATTTTTTTAACTATAAAAAATATAATTAAAATAAAATTGAATAAAACTATTAAAATGTACAGAAAAATTAATCTTATAAGAATAAACTTGGTTAACTGCTCGAGTTTTATAGTAGTATTTTACTTTGTCTGTTATTTATTCAGACATAGCAATTAGCAAGTGTTACTGTGTTACTATTAACCACGATATGCTTTTTGACTTTTAAGACAGCTCATACTCTTTGTTTTCTTTTTTTAAATTAAGAATCTTAACGACTATTTTACCCTTTCTCTTTTAGTTTCTATGTCAACCTCGAAGTCTTTCATTTTGTGTTTTTTAAACCATTGTTTGAGATTATTTGTGTGAATTTTATATTCAATCTCTTGTGGATCTCGATGACTGGATATCATTTTAATTTTTTGTATAGCATAAAGAACCAGTAATATGACATGAGCACTTAAATTATAATTGAATAGTAATACTATTTTTCTATAAGAACTCATTCGTATAGAAAGACTTTCTTTCTCAACTACTTCACGTGTGTTTGGATTTACGTTGGGCAAATTGAAGTTTGAACAGAAATAATTTTGTAAAATTAATTTTGGGTAAAAGTGAGTTTATACTAACATGATTTATGTTTGTCAATTTTTACTAAAATTGATTTTGATAAAATAAATATTATTTGAATAATATTAGTTAAAATCACTTCTAGATAAATAATTAATTATTTATAATTAACTTTTTATTTAATTTATCATTTCTAATAGAAACAATAATACATATTATAAAAAATTAAAATAGTAAACAGTGCACAAAAATTAGAATAATTGTTTTAATATTTTCAGTATTTATTTAAAAAAAATTATAAAAAAACCAATAATAACTAGCAACAAATTTAAACGTGCCTTGAGTAAACACAAAAGCTATAATTTTTTGCTTCTAGTAAAAAATCTTTTGGGATGCAGAATCACGTTGGCCTTCAGAAAAGAAAAGTTGCCAAACATCAAAGAACGTTCAAATTACTGAAACGCACTTTTATCCTCTCCTACTAAATTTCTGTGAATATTATAGCTTTTAAAAAGTATGGCAGTTTCAGACGAATAAATCTCTAACTAAATTAAATTACAAGTAAGTCCTTGATTAAAAAGGAGAGAACCAGATTCCAATTACTGCATAGTAGTTTATGATTGAAATACAGATTAC
The DNA here is from genome assembly GCF_000816755.2 of Arachis ipaensis. Lineage (NCBI taxonomy): Eukaryota > Viridiplantae > Streptophyta > Magnoliopsida > Fabales > Fabaceae > Arachis > Arachis ipaensis. The sequence goes on along the minus strand of NC_029793.2, from coordinate 1,633,262 downwards.
ACACAGCTCACATACTCATATGAGTAGTGTTTTATTCATCATCAAGCAAAACATTGAAAAAAAAAAAAAAGATATTAAAGGAGAGAAATGAACAAGTGATAAGTAAGAAAACAATACAACAGCTTTTTCTTTAAAAGTGATGTTATGATTTATGAAGATTTAGGGTGGATAGCAAACCATGTTTGGATAAATGTAAGAACAAGGCCAAGCACCGCAGCAAGCAAGGCAATGATGGTCCATGGCGAGCGGAAAAAGGTGTTAGAGGCCTCTCCCATCCAAGACAGCATCCTGATCTTACCTCTCTTGGATTTAAAATGTACATGGATTTGGTCTCTGATGTGAGCAAACAATGGTGTCTCAGGCACCAGAATAGTATCCATCTTATTAAACAGATCAGCCACTTCTTTGTCATTGGCTAGTTCATTGATAAGTACACCAGCTAATCTGAGTTCCTTGACATCCTCAGGCTGGTCAATGAGAGAGCTCATGAACACTATAAATGAGCTGATCGCGAAGTTGTTGCGAAAACCAGGCCATATCTCATGGGCTACAAGGTTGAGGAAGATATGAGCTGTTGAACCATCCACAGTTAGCTCAGGAAGGTAGAGTATGCCATGATTGAAGGTGGGGTACAAAGAATTGATGTTGGAATGTCTTCTAACTCGAATCCCGGCTGCTCTGAGTTCTCTTATGGTCCCAATTCTATACTTCCTGAGGTGCCAGGATCTCATCTTGACCCTGATATCCTTATGGATTGTCTCTAGATCTCTCATCAAGAGTGCCCTCCTCAAATAATCTAGAAGATGGAGGGGATCAGATTCATTACCCTCTTCTTCTTGGTTATCTCCTTGGACAATTAGCCTTAACTCTTGTTCTTCTTGATTCTGTCTTCGAAGCTTGGGTGCTGTCTGAATACCATGAACTTGGAGGAAGTTCCCGAGGCATTTTTCGAGCCTTTCTTGATCCTCACACAAGAGCCTGAGGACTTGGAAGGGAATTTGGTTGTCCATGATAAGCAGATCCTGGTGCATCCATAAAAGCTTGTCAATGCTAATTTCTAGCTCTTCTTGTGCCTCAAATGAGTTGTCTGATTTCTCCAACAGGTGAAGTACACAACATCCATCCGAAACCAGCGCCAATGTAGCAAACATTTTTCCATCCGGGGGATGGTCATATGCAGATGCAAGTTTTTCATTCTTTAAAAGGTCGAGGTACATGAACTGCATGGAGATATAAGCATTTTGGCGAGTCATCCTATGTACTTCCTGTATCCGATGGAAATCAGCACCTTGAACATACTTTGCAGCCCACAAATCCTTATATAACTTTCCTTGAAGAAGATCTTCTTTGGGTAGATGAATTGGACCAATTGAGATGATCCGTGGCTCATAATAGTTTCTAAAATCCACCCTTTCAGCCATGTGCTGTGGAATTCTTGGTATATTATTTCTTTCATCTGACTTTCTAATTTTCGATTCCAAATTTTCTTCCGAAATTAGTAGTTTGCTCAGTGCTCCTCTTAACCAAGAGTCGTGTATGTTCTCTATTTTTCCTGGGAAACTTTCAGAAGCAAGCCTTTCGTAGGTACTGAAGACAAACATTCTTGGAAGCAAAGAACATGCACAAGAGAAGACTTGTGAGAAAACAGAGAGGAGGAAGAGATAGTATATGTCAAGGTTTAATAATTTTTTTCTAGCAGCTCCATTCCATCTAAGGTTTAATAAGTTTTTCAAGTTTACCAGCTAACTCCGGGGGTCAACTCACATGTTTTAGTCCACATTTTAATGCATTATTGTTTTTCTTTTAACAGAAATAAAGAAATTTTTAAGGTATTAAACACACACATTTTTCATGCATATTTCTTTCTATATATATATACATATATATTTTAAAATGTGTTTACTATAATATTTTATTTGAATCTAAATGAAATATTTTTTACGGAAAAGCTCTGCATACAAGCCCTAATGGCTTGTATGCCATACAAGTTCATTAAACAATAAGATCAAAATACGCGCTGCTTCAGGTACGTTGATTACACGCGCTATATAACATCGCGCGTATATCTAACTACCAGATTTAAAATATTTCTTTCCCTTTTCGTTTTCGTTATTTTGAGATTTCGTTCTTCTTCTTCTCCCGCGTTTACCCTCCTTCTTCTTCATTGTTCTTTTCTTCTCCTTTTCTCACTAGCATCTTCTTCGTTTAGGTTACCTTTGTCTCTCTCTGCAACTCCATCTTCGTTTTCTATTTTTGATTTGTTGTTTTTCGAAATCAAAGTTCCATCAATTGCCTTCTTCTTCTTCTCCTGGTAGTTTGTGATGCCTTTGATCAAGAAGGTCAAAACATGCGCCCCCCAGTTTCTCTCCGATATGCCGTCCATCTTAAAAATTGGGGCGAGGTGCACGGGCGATATTTTGTTTATCGTCGTTGGCAAAAGGAACGCCATCTGTATGTAGAGGATGAATATCCTTTTGAACATCAGGCGTTCCTCTTCGCTGCCAACGCCGATTTCCATCATTTCATCGGTAAGACTTTTGAGTGTCTTACCCTGGAATCTTCTATAAATTATTTTGTCATCATCAGAAAGTTGCTTATAAAGTTGCTTATACTCAACTTTCTCAGGAAACGGATTTCCTACAAAAAAGAAAACAACAAAGTATCAAAATCGGTTCAAAAACACCCAAGTATCAACCTTAAATACACCCAAGCATCAACTTAATATACACCTATAATTTTGAGCTAGTTACCTGTTGCTGAATAGTAGTTTTTGAAGGGTGAAGAGTTTTTAGGATTTATTTGGAAGCTTAAACCCTTGATTTTGTGTTCTCTTCTCTTCTCTTCTCTTCTCTTCAGCCGCACCAAGTATTAATATATTGCCGCTTCTTCTTCCAACCATCAAAATCTTCGTCGCCAATCCAAGTCGGTTCCGTAAGTAGGGTTCCTCTTCTCTCTCTCTCTCTGTATCTATATATATGCGCATGAATATACAAGAAGACGAAAAATTACTAACTTTTTTTGCGTCATATTTGGTTACATCAGGAATCGCTTTCTCTCTCTTCCGCCGCCACGCTGGCACGTTCTCCTACCATTCTCACTCCCGCAAGTACGAGGTTTATCAGTCTATGTATGTGTTAGTAGTCATAAACTCCTTCATTCATGTATTTAGTTATTTTAATTGTTGTTGTTTTGCTCGTTTAAGGTTTTTGTTTGTTGTGTTTTGCTCTCTTATCAAACCAAAAACCCTACTTGTGATTGTTTATTGTGATTGTTATGTGTGTATGTGTATGTATGCATCATGCGTAATCAACTGGCTTGTTGTTTTTGCTCTGGTTCTGATTATCATTGTTGTGCCAAACTATAGTGCGAGCCACATTAAGAATTATGGTTTTGATTTCACACGCGATAGGATGCTACACCATTGTCTAATTCATGTTATTCAGCAAAAGTTTATAGATGTAGCCAGTGATTTTAATTTGTTTTCAATTGTAAAATTATAATGTAATTAACTTGGTTGGTTTTTATTTTATCTATCTAGGGTTAGAACTTGGGGAGATGAGCCTTAGTAATTAGTATAATGGTAAGGGATTGTGGGATTCAAATTCGAGAATCAATCCCACCTCTTTTGGAAGTAATATGCATACATCTTTTCCTGCAAATCCCACCCGATGGGATTCTCGTGCACTATGCCACCCCACTCTTTCGTAGGGTTAAAAGTATTGTGTTTGAAAAGCCTACCCTGCTTGAATTTGTATTCGAATAACAGAAAAAAGAACATATAAAAGGATATAGAGGGACTGAGCATGAGAATCCTTTTTTTAGCCTTTATATAGGGTATCCTTCTTGGACAGTTTTAGTGGATTTTTCTTGCAGCTGAAGTTCTATGGCTTTTAAACTTTTATTCCATGTATTAAGTTCAATTTTTTTTTAATCTATGCATTGTATTAAATTATATATTGAATATGCTTCATGATTCATTTTGCTAATATATGCATTCACCCCCCATATTGATGACCCTCTATTGTTTCGTTAATTATGTCCTCTAGGATTACACCTGCATTCATGGCGATTGATGCTGGCATTGCTGTAACTAATAACAAAGAGAAACCTGATTTAGGAGAACATCCGAATCTACCTAAGAGAAAGAAGTCTATTGTGTGGGAATATTTCACTGTTGAAACTGTTGGAGCTGGATGTACCAGGGCATATTGCAAACAGTGCAACAAATCCTTTTCTTATATAAATGATTCAAAACTAGCCGGCACAAGTCATCTGAAAAGGCACATTACTTTAGGAATTTGTCAAGTTATTCGGCAGAAAAATCAACAAGGAGAAACTCAAGATACTCCCAATCCACCCAAGAAACGTCCAAGAGCAACACCTGGATATGCTGGTAATGGTGTCTCATTTGATCAGAGCCGGAGCAACCATGATATTGCTAAAATGATAATTTTACATGATTATCCACTTCATATTGTGGAGCAGCAGGGTTTCATTGATCTTGTGCGGATTCTTCAACCCCAGTTCAATCCGATCCGATCTGATTCTGTCGAAGAGGATTGTGTTGCTTTATATGTAAGAGAGAAGCAAAATCTTTTGAATCTTATCAATGGTATTCCCGGACTGGTTAACCTGACATTGGACTTATGGACTTCAAACGAGGCAATGGGCTATGTTTTTGTCCGTGGACACTTCATTGATGGCAATTGGAACTTACATCATCCTGTTCTAAATGTCATTAAGGTACCATTTCCTCTTTCCGATGGTTCCTTAAGCCACACTATATTAACATGTCTATCTGACTGGAATTTAGAGGGACGACTCCTTACCCTTGCACTTGATAAATCCTTCTCCAGTGAGACTTTGATGGGAAATCTGAAAGGCTTTCTTTCTTCCAAGAACCCAGTGATCCTCAATGATCAGTTCTTAAACCAGAATTGTTATGCCCGTGTTCTTAGTCACCTTGCACTGGACGCATTACAGGCAATGAAGGAAACTGTTGACAAGGTCCGTCAAAGTGTGAAGTATGTAAAGTCTTCAGAATCTCACCTAGAAAAGTTTATTGAACTGAAACAACAACTACAAGTCCCAAGTAAAGTGGACCTTGTACTTGATGACACAAGTAGATGGGATTCAACATACCATATGCTTCTTGCTGCCTGTGAATTAATGGAAGTCTTTGCTTGCTTCGATACAGCTGATCCTGATTACAGAATGACCCTTACGATGGATGAATGGAAGCAGGTTGAAAAACTCTGCAAATATTTGAAATGTTTTCATGATGCAGCGAACATTTTGACTTTGCAACCATACCCGACCGCAAACTTATTTTTCCCTGAAGTGTCAAAACTTCAGGTGGAGTTGACTTATGCGGCATTTAGCGATGATCCCTTCCTTAGTGGTCTGATTAAGCCTTTGTATGAGAAGTTTGATCGGTATTGGAGAGAAAGCTGCCCCATCTTGGCAATGGCCGTTGCCCTCGATCCAAGGCATAAAATGAAACTTGTGGAGTTCACCTTTTCTAAGATACTTGGTGAGAATGCAGAGCCATGGATAAGAACAGTTGATGATGCCCTTCGTGAAATGTTCATAGAATATAACATCCAAATGCTTCCGTTTGAAACAATCAATGGGGATGATGAAGGGGATGAGATCATGATAAAGACAGAGCTGTGCCCAGAAGGTTCTCTTGATGATTCTATCTATCTTGATGACTATGAATTTTATATATCCGATTTTGTCGGTAACCAGCAATTCAAGTCAGAATTGGATGAGTATCTAGAAGAACCTCTACTATCCAGTCATCAAGAATTTGATATTTTGTGTTGGTGGAGGCTGAATGGATACAGGTATCCAACCTTGTCAAGAATTGCATCCGATCTTTTGTCTATGCCAACGTCTACAGTGTCTCGGGATTCTGTTTTTGACACAGAAATTAGGAAAATGGATAGTTACAGGAGTTCATTAAGCCCTAGGACTATTGAGGCTCTTATTTGTGCCAAGGATTGGTTACAGAATAAAATCTTACCAACAGATGATTCAAAAGCATTTGTGAAAATGGAATTTTAGGTATAGGTTCTTTTGTAGGACATAGGATTCTCGAGTAATTTTGAGGTATACTGAAGTATTGAAACAAGGTTGAAGTAAACTAATTTGTGTGATTAGTTTTCAGGATTTTTCTTTTGAACTTTTTAGTAACATGTTTATAGTATAAGATTGATTCTATATAAACTTTCAAATTTAGCCAAAATAACCCTTTTTGTAAGTGGAAGAAGAAAAATATTAAGTAATTGTGTTCAATACTCATACTCGAGTTTTAGTGAAAAGCAATTTTATTCTTTTTATTGGGTTTGGCTCATAATTCTCGGTTTATTGATTGTTACTTGCAGTAAAAGAAAATACGTGTTTCGTTTCGGTTGATGATTTTATTATGATATGTTTCGGTTGATGATTTTATTATGATATATAGAAATAGTGAGAGATTATATTTTATCTAATAATTAAAAAAAAAACTTGAGAAGATTTACGCTTCTTTTAAGTTTGAGATTCCAATTTATAAATGCATTCTTAATGGTTTTGATTAAAGATTGGTTGTTTAATATTGTCTAATGACTAATGGTAAAAAGTAAAAACAACCTTTTTCTTTCTCGGAAAAAAAAAATCTTAAGACATAATGATGCTTCAACTTGCTAATGCAAATATTAATTTATAGTTGTGAGGGATATACCAAGTTAAGCTACTAAGTCAAACAAAAACAAAAAAGTAGTACAACACGTGTTGAAATTACTATTTAATCAAGAGTTACAAAATTCTTCATTTTCCTTTACAAATTAAAAATTAATAAATAATAATCACAATATTTCTTTAGAATAATTTATATTAAAAGAATTGAATGTTATTATTTCCCCTTGCTTTTCAATTTTCATATCTTATTAAAAGAGCACCAACGTACATAAAAAGAGAATGTGTTATACAATATACATCATTTAACTTCTCATAATATTTCATTGAAATAAAAAATAACTGTTCAATATTTTAAATTGAATAATAAATCAAATTTATACAATAAACTAACATATTTGCAATAATTTCACTCAAAATAATAATAACAAATAAATAATTCCTTCCTGAGTTATTATTTTGTATTTATTTGTAATTAGAATTAGTTATCTGATAAAAATATAATATTATACATTATCATATAAATATAATATCAAAGGTCTAACCAACCTTAAACCTCGTACTCTGTCTTTTATTATCAAAAGCCTTATTCTATTATTGCATTACCATATGTGACATTGTGACAAAGGATTTTCCCTTGAAAACTGCTATTTAAAGTGTTATTGGAACTTAGTGAGTAAAGTACCCAAAGCTTCAATCTTTCACAAATATTAGAACCTTTAAAGTTAGATATAGTTTTAGTAATTTAGAACGCTTTGTGAAATTCTGACATTGATCTTACAGTTAGTTATTGTTCCATTTTTCACAGTAACATAACATTTACAGTTAAGTTAGTTATATCCATGCTTTGTTTGTCAACTTCACTGTCTTGTTCACATGCAAGTTTCACACTTTCACTTTCCTTGCTCATCAAGAGATTGGTTTCTAAGTCTTCTGATATTGCTTTTAAGTGTTCTGCACATTTTGATTCCAAATGTTTTGGAGAATATGCAATATCTTTGCTTGAAAGGTGCAATTCCATGGAACAGTTAAAGCAAATTCATTCACAAACAATCAAAATGGGTCTAACTTCAGACCCTTTAGTTCAAAACAAAGTTATAGTCTTCTGTTGTACCAAGGATTGTGGAGATGTGAAATATGCTCATAAGGTGTTTGATACAATTCCAAAACCAAGTGGGTTCATTTGGAACACCATGATGAAGGGCTATTCTAGGATCAACTGTCCTGAAATTGGAGTTTCTATGTATATAGCAATGATCACCAATGATACCAAGCCCGATCATTACACGCTTCCGTTCTTGTTGAAGGGATTCAACAGCAATGTGGCTTTGCGGTATGGGAAAATCTTGTTTAACAATGCAGTGAAACATGGATTTGATTCTAACGTGTTTGTTCAAAAGGCTTTCATTCATGTGTTTTCCTTGTGTGGCATGGTTGATATGGCTCGGAAGGTCTTTGATATGGGTGAATCATGGGAAGTAGTTACCTGGAATGTAATGATATCCGGGTATAACAGAGTTAAGGCGTTTCAGAAATCAAAGAAGCTTTTTTCTGAGATGGAGAAGAAAGGAGTATCACCCAATTCAGTTACTATAGTTTTGATGCTTTCAGTATGCTCTAAATTGAAGGATTTACTTGGGGGAAAGCACATATATAAGTATGTCGAAAAGGGTATTGTTGAACCTAATCTGATATTGGAAAATGCCTTAATTGATATGTTTGCAGTCTGTGGAGAAATGGGTGCTGCACAAAGTGTTTTCGACAAAATGAAGAGTAGAGATGTAATTTCTTGGACTTCCATCGTCTCAGGGTTCGCCAATTCTGGCGAAATTAATTTAGCTAGGAAGTATTTTGATCAAATGCCTGAAAGAGATTATGTTTCCTGGACTGCCATGATTGATGGATACCTTAGACTTAATCATTTCAGGGAGGCTCTGGTGCTTTTCCGTGAGATGCAAATGTCAAATGTAAAACCTGATGAATTCACCATGGTCAGCATCCTATCGGCTTGCGCAAATCTGGGAGCACTCGAACTAGGGGAGTGGGTGAAGACTTACATTGACAAAAACAGTATCAAGAATGACACTTTTGTTGGGAATGCTCTGATAGACATGTACTTCAAATGTGGTAATGTTGAGAAAGCAAGGAAAATATTCAAGGAAATGCATCAGAAAGACAAGTTTACATGGACAGCAATGATAGTTGGTCTTGCCATTAATGGCCATGGTGAAGAAGCTCTTTCCATGTTTTCAAATATGATAGAAGCTTCAGTTACACCAGACGAGGTAACCTATATTGGTGTCCTGTGTGCATGTACACATGCCGGCATGGTAGAAAAGGGAAGAAACTTTTTCACTAGCATGACCGAGCAACACGGAATCAAGCCAAATATGACACATTATGGATGCATGGTTGATCTTCTTGGAAGAGCTGGCCAATTAAAAGAAGCTCTTGATGTCATTAAGACTATGCCCTTAAAGCCGAATTCAATTGTTTGGGGATCTCTTCTTGGTGCTTGTAGAGTTCACAGAAATGTGGAGCTGGCTGAAATGGCAGCAAAACAGATTCTTGAGTTAGATCCTGAAAATGGAGCTGTTTATGTCCTGTTATGCAACATATACGCCGCGTGCAAGAGATGGGAGAGCTTGCGCTGCGTCCGGGAAACCATGATGGAGAAAGGAATCAAGAAAACACCAGGTTGCAGCTTGATGGAAATGAATGGCAATGTATATGAATTTGTTGCTGGGGATCAATCACATCCTCAATCTAAAGAGATATATGCAAAGCTAGAAAACATGATGCAAGAGTTGAAGATTGCAGGGTATTCACCTGATACCTCAGAGGTTTTTCTTGATATTGGGGAAGAGGATAAGGAGAGTGCAGTTTATAGGCATAGTGAGAAGTTGGCTATTGCTTATGCACTTATTAGTTCAGGAAAAGAAGTTACCATAAGAATAGTGAAGAATCTCAGAATGTGTGTGGATTGTCACCATATGGCAAAGTTGGTGTCTGAAGTTCACGGTAGGGAGATAATTGTTAGGGATAGAACTAGATTCCATCATTTCAGCCATGGTTCATGTTCATGTAATGATTTCTGGTAAACATTGGCATATCTGTAGTGGGGTATAGGAATTAGGAACAGAAACTATTTTATAAGACAATTGAATCAGTGTATCATATGTATGAGTGTGATTGGAGATATGAAGTGTTCTTGTTCACTTAGTCGATCTTCTTGTATAGCTCGTCCACCTTGGAATGAACTCGGATTTTTCTGGATGGATGAAAAATACAATAATTAAGGAAGAACACGGAGTGTGAATACCTATAAAAAGCACTTTGATACTCAAATAAGTGTTTGAAGTATTTCTTGTGAAAACTTAATTTTAGATTCAAAACATACCTCTTCTTCTAAAGAGGTTATTGTTTTATAAATATAGAAGATAGTTGTTGATCAGTTTTAGATAATTTATACTGATAAAGAGTAATAACTGAATTATAATAAGACAGTTATAGCTGAGTTATAATGGACAAATCATGAAGGTATATGACTTTATTTAATGTAACTACTAAGATCATATTTATTTAAATAATGAGTTTAATTTTCGGAGATTAATACTATATAGTTTTTATTTATTTTTAGCATTATAAGTTAATATATCTTTATCTCATTTAATAAGCACAACAGTTACATAGCATTAAGGGCCCTTCTTTTTTATTTTATCTATCAATCTATCAGTATCCTATGTGGAATAATGAGAGGTCTATAATAACGTAGGGACACCAGCCTCAATTTTTGTAGCCAAAAAAAGTAAAGGGGGAGAAAATTTGGAAAAAAAAAAACAGTGGCTAGTTTTGTTCGTTAAGTTGAAGTTCTTTGTTGAGTCATGTAATGTAATACCACACTTCATAGTTCATAGTTCATAGTTCAAACCTCTGTCACTGATCATAGGTTCATAATACCAAAATAGCAATGGTGTTTTCTTCAGTGTTCTCTCCCACCCTCAACCTTGCTATGTCTTCTTCTCATTCTTGTTATTTTTCCTCCAATAAGTACTGTTACAGTTACAGAAGGAGAAGGACACAAAACACAAGAAGAAGAACAGTGAGAGTGAGAGGTAGCAGTAGCAGTAGCAGCTCCTCCAATGAAAAGGACAAAGAAGATTCAGATTCAGATTCTTTCAACCCTTTTGGATTTGTGACTGATAACCCTTCAAGCCGCAGCGCAATTCAGCTTCCTGAGAGTCCTGCTGAGGATGGCAACGTTGGTCAGATGCTCTATGTAATTCTTTCTTTCAATCATTCTTCTTCTTTATATAATGTAATAATTGTATTCTTTGAAAGTAATTCTAAAACTTTGATAAATTTGAGTATTTTTGATGCTCTACTAAGTATGTATGATTTTGAATGTTGATGATATTGATATTATTCATCATTTAGTGGGAGAGTATGGTATTGGACTAATAGTTTCTGTGATTTGTGTGTTCATAGAGGATAGAGGACAAGGGCAAGGAATTCGGTTCATATGTTAAATCTGGAAAGTTAAGATGGTTTGTGAGGGAAACTGGTAATTTTCATTTCTTTGCTGAGAAATGTTTTCAACTTTTTTTTAAGGAAATTTAGAACACATGTATTGTTATATGTTGCTTTTGTTCTGCTTCTTTTGCAGGATCTTCTGATAGTAGAAGAGGGACAATTGTGTTGCTTCATGGGGCTCCAACACAATCTTTTAGCTACAGAGTTGTTATGTCTCAGGTAAGTTGGTCCCCATTCTGTTGTGAAAAAGCATTGATAATTCAGGCAAACTACACCAATCTTTTCTAAAATTTATGCGATATTACACTCGACACCCTTAGTTTGTTGTATTTACACTAACTTCCTTCAAATTGAAGGATGATGTGTGTAATATGGCCTAACCTGTCCTTTGTTTTCGCTTTACATTGTTCATTTTCATTGGTCATTGCATTTCTTGCAATTTCTAATAATTGATGATGCATACATTCTTTTTTTGTCACTATTTCAGTTTTTGTTCTACATATATATGCTTTTTCCTCTCTTTTTTTACAGTTGGCAGATGCAGGGTTTCATTGCTTTGCACCTGATTGGATAGGATTTGGATTCAGTGACAAACCTCAACCAGGATATGGTTTTGATTACACAGGTTTCCTTTTATGGATGATCTCAGACCAGAATCAAATTTTAGTAATGCAGAAACCTTAAAAATGTTTTTGTTTCAATTCTTATAGAGAAGGAGTTCCATGATGCATTGGATAATTTGCTTAAGGTGTTGGGGGTCAAATCTCCCTTTTTCCTAGTTGTTCAGGTATCTAATTAAGCATGGATACTATACAATCTATGGTAGCATCCATCATTTGAAAGTTACATTGAATTCAGTGAAATACTATGATGCATTTATTTACATGCATATAGGATGCTTGATTTAGAAAGCTTATAGTTCATACTATAGTTGCATTTATGTTTTTGGCAAATTCTATCTGACTCTCATCTAATTGTACAAAATATACATTATCTTCTCCTAAGATCAGATAATAGCAAACTAGATACCTCAAATATTTTGTAAAATTTGACTCTAAACACCCTTCAAAAACTTCATATTATAATCTCCTAAAGGGAGCTTTAGGGCCCTATTTAGTAACTGTGTCATGAAAAAACTACAGAAATTTTCGGAGACACAAATTTATTTAGAGAACGAGAGCGATACGTAAACAGACAAAATATCTCAGTCATGGGAGAAAATATGCTTAGTTTTCAATCTACCTAAAGATCGGAATAGTAAGAACAAGAATAAAGACTTGACTTTTCTGTCTTGAAATACTTACCAAACATAACGCTTGGGAGGTCAATGAATAAAATGATTTATTTTCTTCAATCATATTACTTGTACACAAAAAATCATATATATCTTTTGTAAAATCCTTATTAGACATTGTGTCTAACATAAGGTCACACTTTGTTCTTAAGGGATTTCTTGTAGGTTCATATGGACTAACTTGGGCCCTGAAGAACTCAAGCAAGATATCAAAGCTAGCAATACTCAACAGTCCATTAACACTTTCATCTGTCATTCCTGGACTTTTTCAGCAGCTAAGGTTTGATTCTTATAGCTAGTACCTATGATAGTAACAACTAACATTTTCATCCCTGCTTGTCAATTAAATTTTGAGTAAATGACTATGGTGTCTTGTTACTTGTTATTAGTCACCTTGCCTATTTTAATTGTACTAAAGAGTAAAACACATTATACATATTCTCTAACACTGATGAATGTTTATCTGCACAAATTTGATAGTATATGAATGACTATTCACCATCCTTATTGTAATTGATTCCTTTTCTTCTTTCCTTTGTAGAATTCCATTGTTTGGTGAATTTACATGCCAGAATGCTATTATTGCTGAGCGATTTATTGAAGCAGGTAGCCCGTATGTATCCAAAAAGTTTATTTGGACCTTCTTTTTTTTGGAAATTTCTAACTTCTAAACTGAATTTCTTGCATACAATAATTTAATTAGCTTAGGACTTCAGCAAATAAATAAATAACAGCTTTAGATCATTTTCTGGTATATTTCATGGTTATGAGAACCGGACTGAACCGACTTAGTTCAATCGGTTAAAAGACAAAAACCAAAAGAATCAGCAAAAAAATTGGTAAACGGATCAAACCAGTCCTGTTTTTAGCAGTTAATCGGTTTAAATCTTTGAACTTCTAACTCTACCAGTTTAATTATCAGTTCGATTTTAAGAATCTTGGTATATTCTTAGATTCTTATATTTGGATACAATTTATATATTTAATGTAACAAATAAAAAGAAACAAAGGAATTACAAGATATCAGCAAAAGTATCTTTTGTTCCTTCAATAATTATTGCATTGTGCAAAGGGCATGGGGAGCATATAATAAACCACACACATAAATACATAATCATAACTGAATCATTGCTGTTTTTCACATGCCCTTAAAGGAATTCAAATGCAAAAGCATTATTCAAAATATGATCAGAAATTAGAGGCAATAATTACTACTTTATTTGAGGCTTGACATTAAATTATGTTGCAGCTATGTCTTGAAGAATGAAAAAGCTGATGTATATCGTCTACCTTATTTGGCAAGTAGTGGACCTGGATTTGGTTGGTGACATTATTTATTTTTCATCATTTTCATGGTTTCAGAGTTTGCCATTTTCTGCATATTCATTTTCATAATGAAATTGATAGAGCCTTTATGTAACAATATTTAATTTCTTATATTTAAATTTATTATATATAGTAATGAAGTTTCTAATTGATTTTGTTTGCTCAGCTCTTCTAGAAGCTGCAAGAAAGGCTAATTTCAAAGGCACTTTAAGGGAGATAGTGGAAGGATTTGCATCTGAGAGGTATGTTTCTGAAATTGAGGAAGCAATAAAACTGAACATATTGAATGCATGCATGTATTAAGAAAGAATAAGTAAGTAACCGAAAAATGGTACCAAAAAACCAAAAAGCAATCTAGGCCTTTTGGAGTTTGGAAGTTATATAAGAGTTGTTGCTTGCAATCATGACGGGGGTTGTACACTTTCCATTAGGGTGCCATGCTCATCATTGGTCAAGATCCTGTTCGATTTTGTTATTTTTATCCGGTGTTATTTTGAATAGATTCTATTTGGTCTCAAGTTATGTATTTTTTTTCTAGAACAACAATACATGGTGGTTGGTTAGTTTATGAACGAATTTCAGCAATATTGAAATTTTGTGTGTTTTTTTTAGGTTTAATTACTCTGTTGGTCCCTATAGTTTCGTGAAATTTTTATTTAGGTCCCTATATTTTTTTCTTTTTAATTGGGTCCCTGCACCAAATTTTTTTTTCAATCAAGTCCCTCTTAGTAGTAATTCGCTTAATTTTATAGGGACCCAACTAAAAAAAAGAATTGATACAGGGACCTAAATAAAAGGAAAAAAAAAAGTATAGGGACCCAATTAAAAAAAAGAGTGAATACCCCATCCGGCCCCTGACAATTATCTCGAAAGAATAACGAGGCCCCCAAGAAAAAAAAACACCAAATCCGGCCCCTAATAATTTTTTTTTTGGGACTGATTAGCCCCTGTGCCAAAAAAAATAACATTGATTTTTTTTGGTACAGGGGCCTCGTTGTCCTTTCGAAGTAATTGTCAGGGGCCGGATTAGATTTTTTTTTTTTTTGTCAGGGGCCGGGTTGGGATTTTTTTTTGTCAAGGGCCTCGTTGTCTTTCGAAGTAATTGTCAGGGGCTGATTTGGGTTTTTCTCTAAAAAGAAATTTGGTGCAAGGACTCAATTAAAAGAAAAAAAGTATAGAGACCTAATTGAAAATTTTGCGAAACTATAGGGACCAGCAGAGTAATTAAACCTTTTGTTTATATGGAAACCATAGTTCTGATGGTTAAATTTGTGACTTTTAAGTTTTTTTTTTAAACATACAAATTTAATTCTCAGATTTATATTTTAGTATTAATTTTTTTTAAATGTGCAAATCAAACACTCCGATTTACTTTATAAAAAAAAGAAAATTTATTTTAACATAAATCAGATTCTTTGATTTATGCATTATAGTCATATTTCTCTACAAATTTTATTATTTCTCAAATTTAAGAGTCCGATTTATTATTTAAAATAAAACACACCAATTAATCAGACTTCTTTCATTTCTAAAAAAATTAGCCATATTTTACTACTTGTCATTCAATAACAACTAGTGGATGAAAATCCTTCCTTTGAATCTGGTATGATGCCATGTACCAAAATATTTTATAGTTTAAATATTGGTATAAAATTATTTTAAAATTCATAATTATTTTATCTCGGTGCATCACAGCATTGTTGTCCAAGGTGGGTGGAAATTTATTATTTAATATTTTTATTTTTTTTCTTTATACAATTTGAACTACTTTCAGATGGGACAAGCCAATACTACTTGCTTGGGGTTTATCAGACAAATATTTGCCACAATCTGTGGCTGAAGAATTTAAGAAAGGAAATCAAACAAACATCAAGCTTCAACCAATTGAAGGAGCTGGCCATATGCCCCAAGAAGATTGGTAAGTACAATTTAACATTTTTATTATTAAATTTCATTACAATAATCTTTTAATTATTCACCCTCTTAATTAATTATTTTAACAGGCCAGAGAAAGTTGTTGATGCTTTGAGAATGTTCTTCTGATTTCAAGTGCAGGCATTAATGCATCCAAGTGCTTATTTAATTATTGGAGGATATTCCTTTTCCTCTTTTTCTTTTTTTATCCTTAAATTGAAAATTTAATCTTTAAAATAGTTTATTACTATTAAAATTATTACTTTCTAATGTATATATATGTCCTCTAATTCCGGTCCTAGTAGAAATGAAATTAATTACTTGAAAACCATGGAATAATTCTATTAAATAATAGTGACGGTTTTCCAAAGTTTTTGCGGTGATTTCAAACTGCCGTTAAATGTACACTTAAGATAATTCAACACTATATAGTATATATACATTTGAACTATTATTGAATTACCTTAATATTTGATGTACCAAGTTTAACATGGACACAAAATATATATAAAATTTAAATTTTTACTTTATTTATTAACTTTTTTAAATATTTAATAATTATAATTTTAATATATATCCTAAAAGCACATGTTAATTAAATGTAATAAAATTA
>NC_029793.2:1612573-1616734 GCF_000816755.2 Arachis ipaensis | reverse complement strand
ATGCAATAAAATTACAGTAATTTATAACCATTCCTTCCATCCATGTAAAAAAAAAGTAACATAAGTGAAGTATTAATGACCTGTCTTTAACACATTTTTTTCTCAAAATAAAAAATAAAAATGGAAATAAAAGAGAAGGGAAAAGTGGCACAAGCATTTCCCATGAGCAAGGAGGTGTTGTTCCACTTTAATTGGATATATATGTGGTATGATATGTCATATATATATGTTTTAGACTTTAGCTTTTGTTACTGTCATCTTTCCAAAGATTCACTGACCAATAGTAAGATAACGAAAGGTTGAAATTAAATTCTATTAAGAGAAGTAAATATATATAAATTTTCATGTGATGATGCATATAAAGTACCTTTGCAATTATATGTTTTGGACATATATAGAGTTCACTTGATTAGGCCATGACCAATACTCTTTGGGTATGGTTGTTTAATGTACATATTTTATTAACTTGAATGAAAATGGATCGTTCATTATTATTTATTATTAATTATTATGAAGATTCACTTTTGAGATTTTGTCGTATTTAATTTTAGTTTTTATTGAATTGAAATGCACTGTTTTTCTTATTGTAAATAATAGAATATAACTTGATGAACATTAGAATAAGCAATTGAGGATATATTTAATCATAGCTTTACGAAAAAAAACAAGGGTTATATATCATTTGAAAAGATTTAGTAGCATTTTTGTTTCAACCAAAAAAACAGAGGAACTTGGTCTAGTGATTAGCTCACTAGTTTGCTTAAGTAAGTGTCGAAAGTTCGAATTCTGTCTTATGCATGCAACAATTTATTGGTCAGATAAATTAGTCTTTGACCTGTCGGACTCGAGAATATCATGAAAAACAAAAATGAGTGAATACCCCATCCGACCTCTGACAATTACCTCGAAAGGACAACGAGGCTCCTAAGAAAAAAAATATCAAATTCGGCCCCTAATTTTTTTTTTTGGACTGATTAGCTCCTGTACCAAAAAAAAATAACATTGACTTTTTTTTTTTTGCACAAGGACCTCGTTGTCCTTTCGAGATAATTGTCAGGACCGGATGTCGGATTGAATTTTTTTTTTTGTCAAAGATCTCGTTATCTTTCGAAATAATTGTCAAGGGCTGTTTTGAGTTTTTCTCAACAAAAGAATATGTGAATATTATTTGCTACATGTAGTATAATGAATATATTACACATAAGACTAATAAAGAGTAAAGACAAAATATATGGAAATTTATTATATATGATTTATTAATTTGGACGGTACTCATTTGAACTCAAATGAACTTTAATTTCTCCAATTAAGCTAATCACTTTGAAACTAGTGCTAACCATACTCTAAGTAAGTTTCACTCATTCATGCATGAATTTGAAGCTGAAAGGGTCCACATAAAACATGCTTGACCCAAGTGATTGACTAAACAGTAAATAACAAGGACATCTTCCACTGAGAATGTTACAAATTTCTTCCATCAGTGAAGAATTTGCACTAGTTAAGATGGACTTGGCCTTTCATGAGATTCTAGCCTTGTGATTATGACAAAACCAAACAAGGCCTTAATTAAACATCAACGGTCCACAATAACCAAAACATACTTCTATGTTCTTGTAACACATTAATGTATTTTGGAAACACTCACCAACCAATAATTTATATTTTTAGTATTTTAAAATTAATAATATAATGTTTTGTTGTAAATATTTTTTTGTCATGAAATCACTACTTTCAAAAATTTAAACTAATAGAAAAAATGCATAATTAATTTGACAACAACTTATTACGTGTACACCAAAATTAGTCACCAAAATCAACTATCAATATAAAATATATGTTGGAATACAAATACACAATGAAAATAAATTAAATCACATATGTATTTATACACAAATACATTAGTAGCTGATTTTAATGGCTATCTTTGATGTATAAATAATATTTTTGTAAATAATAATATCTTTAATACGTCTTTTTACGCATGAACTTCTTTTAAGTTTGTGTGAGTTTTGTATAGACTTTTTTTATTTGTTTTATACTGAAATTCTTTTTTAGAGATCAACACAAATTGAATTCTAAACATATTTTTATTTGTCTTAACAAATACTTTAGTAAAATTCCTTTTCCTCATTAAACCCCACCCCTTTTTTGTCAACACAATCTGATTGGGGTTAAAGAAAAAAAAGAGAACACTAAGAAGGCCCAAACATGTGATAAAACAAAAATGCATCTGCCACCACTAGTCTCTGCCACGTGGCACTTGATCAACGGTTAACTTGCCTCTACCACTGTCCTGTTTTGTCTCTAGCCTTAGACTCAATTGGTGCATGAGTCTCTCTCTCTCTCTACCCTTATAAGCTTCTCTTCACAATCACATGGTTCCCACAACACTATATACTCATAACATTAATANGGAGAGGCTAGGATTGCTCACAAATCTTGAAAAAGGTTGAAAATTTGATGACCCTTATCCTATCTTCTTTCAAAAACACAACTTTACAATTTTATTTCATCATATATCATATCATCATATTCTCTTCTTTCACCATAGCAACATAAAAAACACTACTTTGTTATTATGACCATAACAACAAACTTATTATAAACTCTTTCTTCTCATTCTTTCTTCATTCTCCTCCTCCTAAAACATCATCATTCACTTGGTGATTGTATTTATAAAATTTTGCTTCTGTCTTTGTGGTGTTTTCTCTATATCTATATCATCACAATCAATAACCAAATTTGGGTATTGGTTAATGATTTTTATTGTGGCGGTTTTGTGAACTTTTTTGTTACCCTTTTAGTTTTGTGACAACAGCAAAATGGCCCCAAGGTCAGGAAAAGGGAAATCAAATAAAGCTAAGACTGAGAAGAAGAAAAAAGAAGAGAAAGGTATGTTTACCTTCTCTTGTTGACATAACTGTGGTTACTCCCTATGATTCACATATTGTATTGAAGGTATAGTGTTTAATTATTTTATTATTCATTCTTTGTATTTTAATAACCACCAACAACAAGAATTAATTAATTAATTAATTAATTAATTAAATGTGATTATATATTAAAAATGTTTAATATAACTAATAATTGTTTATTGTGATGATGAAATTTTCCAAAAGGGTATCTCTACTGATAAGATACTTGATGTAAGGAGGCTATTGGCTGTGAAAGTGGAGACATGCCATTTTACAAACTATTCTCTATCTCATGAGGTTGGCATTTTCTTGAATTCAACAAATACTTGTATTATTTAAATGAATAATATATAAAAAAATTTTCTTCCTTATTTTGTGGCAAATTATATCATCTTTCTTTTTGCATTTCCTAAATTTCCTCAAGTTAATTAGAGTTTGATAAACATTAATGAACTAATTAATAATTCAATGCTCTTGATTAATGTTCCCCCTTTTTAGGTTAAGGGTCAGAGATTAAATGACAGAATTGAAGTTGTTACCCTAAAGCCATGTCTTCTAAGAATGGTTGAAGGTAGGTGTAATTTGCATACTTGCCATTCAGCATCAACCACCAATTTTGTGTCTCATTTGAATTTGCATTTACATTTAGTTGAATCTAAAACAATTAGGTATGTTCTGACAACTGCAATGTACTTTGTTTTTGTATTAGCCTAAATCACAATGTTTTAAGGATTTTAAAATAATTTCATTATTTTTAACAAAATTTTAAACCATGTCTTAACCCAATTATAATATTTTAAAAAATTTTCTAGAATCATGTTATCATCTAATAGTGTTTTTCAATTAAGAATGAATCATATTTAAAAAAAAAATTAGTTATAATATTTTCGTTCAATTTCATTCTTCACATTTTTCTAAACTGAATTATTTAACTATGCTACTTTAAGCTTCTAGGCCGTAGAATGCACGTGATTAAAATACTAAATACCCATATTACTCTCTTATTTTAGGTACTTATATATTAATATAATGCTAATTGAATAGCTTACCTCATGAGGTGGATGAATATTTTATATGGATTTTATTATCATGTGCTCTAAAGATATAGGTTAAATATATGATAAAAAATTAGTTTAATATTATTTATTATTTTTATATATTAAAAACGTAAAAAAATTATTTTTATAATATTAATATTAAGAAAATTTTTATAATATGTTTAATCTATATCCTTAAAACACACTAT
>NC_029793.2:1611599-1612131 GCF_000816755.2 Arachis ipaensis | reverse complement strand
GCATACCATAAAAAAATATATATATTATTTATTGTTTTTATGCATTCAAAATTATTTTTATGATAAATTATATTAAAATATTTTTTTTTATGATTTATTTAACTTATGTCTTAAGACACACTATAGCAAAATCTTTATATACAAAGGTTGTGTTTTGGGTCATGAGTTGTTAATTTGTTGTGGGGTTTGTACCATTTAGGTTGTAGTCAATGCCGCTATTTTGGCATCAAGATTTGGTATTTTAGTGGTTCGAAGTAGAAATGTACTTAAAAGCTAACTTTAAAAAGCTCCCTCTTAGATGTTTTTAAAAATAACTCTTAATTTTTAAAAGTTACAAACACAAATATTTGAGCTTTTTAATTTATCAAACACAAAATAAGGTATTTGTACTTTTAACAAGTACAAACACATTTTCAAAAAGTTTTACCAAATTCGACCGTAGTGTAATTAATTAAAAGTCGAAATTGGGTTTCATACACGCTAAGATTATTTAATACTATAAATTTAATAAAAAAAATATTTATATACCATT
>NC_029793.2:1609923-1611544 GCF_000816755.2 Arachis ipaensis | reverse complement strand
AACATTGTCCAAGTAAGGCCAAAACAACTAAGTTGAACATGTTTTAGAGAAGGGAAAAACAACATAAGGTTTTGGAGATTTATACTTGATTTATGAGCTTTATTTTTTAAATGACAAAGTTTTTTGAGATTTTTTTTTTGTTAATCCTCTAAATTTCCTGTGTTTCAAATTCTTCAAATTAGAGAATTTTTCATCACATTTTAAAGCTAATTTATATATATTTTTATCCTTAATAATTATTATAATAATATTGCAAAATAATTCAATAAAATATAAAACAGTAAAATAAGATTGAATTTTCTTATCTTATTTATTTCAAAGCTTTGGTTTAATTTCCCTTGCAACTCACGAAGATATTCTTAGTGATTCTTCTTTTATTGTCAAAACCATCCCTTAATCATGGTTTGATTAAGATTAATTAGAATGGTGGTTGTTGTGAATCACGTGAGTGGGCACAAGTAATTATACAATGTAGTATGTAGTATAGTACCTTGTCATTTTATGTGTTGTGCCCATCCCATGAATGATGAATGGCATTGCATATTTATTCTTTTTTCACTTGAGATTGCTACTTCACAATAAGCCATGTGAGGAAGCAGACATTGAAGTTATGGTTACTTAATTGGTGCTACTTTAATACCATTCCCTATTTGGTTTAGACACAATTTGGTTCCTCCATTCATGTCAATTTATTGACACAAAATCTTCTATTCAAATGGAAAGTTCCGGACCCCTACAATTGCTTTCATCATTTTTATCATTATTTTATTTTTGTTTTGTTTTTTAACTAACAACAACTTAAGTCTTTACAATTATGAACCAACAAAATTGCAAGGAAAAATAAAAAATATTTAAAATAGTAATCATCATAGTAAATAGTAAATAGTAAATAGTAATCTTCTAGGACAATTTACATAATTAAATTGTTTGGGCTTCAAAATTACTCATTTATAACTTTTTTTATCTTATACTCAACCACACCTCAACAGAAACTGCAGCCGCCTCTAGCAGTTTCTGTGTAGCCGTTTTTTCATGTAATCCGCGGTTGTCTGTAGCGGATTATGTGTAACTTATAAATCGCTACTGGTAGTAGCGATTTCTATAGATATGTGAAAAAATATAAATACGTATTCTATTTTAAAAAATTGTAAATAGATGATTTTAAAGTCCAAACAATTTAATGATGTAAATTGCCCAATTTTCTATGACTTGGTACTTATTTTGTGTTTTTTGTATCAAGTAGCAATATATTACTTTTAGATGTTATATTTTGGTTTTTGATCCATCAACAGTACTTACTTCGTTTTATATGCAACTACCTAATAGTTTTGGTACATTTGCATTCAACACTATTTTGATTTAGTTCTTAGAATTTTATTTATTTTTTTATGGAAAATAAGATATTTTGTCAAATGTCACTTTCCATTGTGGTTGTTATCTTGGTATTGTGGGATACACACATTGGATTCGCCAATAAATTGTTGTCATTTATTTATGATGCATCATGTTGGAAGTACCAAACACTTTCCCTAGTTTTTTGGTCTCTCTCTTGCCATCACCGTCTCAAATTTATAGCAATGCCAATCCTCTAATTTGACTTTTTATCCATTATTCATATTTA
>NC_029793.2:1599290-1609706 GCF_000816755.2 Arachis ipaensis | reverse complement strand
TAAAAATACTAAAAAAAAAACTTATAAAAAAATATATCTTTTTAGTTTTCATATAATCAACACATGAAAAAGAACTAATTTTTTTCATTCACTTTCTTATTTTACATTGTAAAATAAACAATAATATAATATTACTAACCTATCATAATCAATTTTAAGGCATACGCATTTAAAAAAAAAAAAATCAAATTATGGAAAACATAATACTGAATTAATGTATTTTCAATATTTTACAACACAATTATTTTGTTAATATTTATTTTATTTTTGTTAATTACAGAGGATTACACAGAGGAAGCTCATGCTGTTGCACACGTGCGGAGGCTGTTGGACATAGTGGCCTGCACAACAAGGTTCGGGAAGCCCAAACGAGGCCCATTAAGCCCAGAATCTAAGCCCAAGAAGAACGCTAAGGCCCAAAATCAGATTAAGGGAGGTTCGAGTCCACCGCCTACACCTAATGGCGAAATCCGTGTCGGATCTCCGCCGGCGCCGGCGGAGCGGGGTATTCCGGCGATATCAGATAGCGTTGGCATGGTGGCGATTCACCCAACGCCGAAGCTTTCAGATTTTTACGAGTTCTTCTCTTTCTCTCACCTCACTCCACCTATTCTACGTTAGTCTCTCTCTCTCTCTCTCATTTTTTTTGTCTTCATGCATTTTTGATTATTCAGTTCATGTTCTAGTTCATTTCACGTGCTTAAATGATAATGGGGGATGAAGATTATGGATAAAGTTTTGAATTTTGTGCTAATG
The DNA here is from genome assembly GCF_000816755.2 of Arachis ipaensis. Classification (NCBI taxonomy): domain Eukaryota; kingdom Viridiplantae; phylum Streptophyta; class Magnoliopsida; order Fabales; family Fabaceae; genus Arachis; species Arachis ipaensis. Next base: position 1,608,950 of record NC_029793.2, on the reverse strand, counting down.
GGTAATTGAGTCAATTGCAGATTTGAAGAAATGTGAGCTGAAAAGTGAAGAAGATAGAAGTAAAGGAGACTACTTTCAGCTTCAGGTTCTAATTTTTTTTCTTCATATATATGTTAGTTTCAGATACAATTAGCATAGAAATTAAACTGTCATTTCTTATAATAATAGTATTTTGAAGCTGAAAATGGTGTTGGGACATGTAGGTTAAAATCTGCAATGGGAAGGTAATAGAAGTGGTGGCTTCAGAGAAAGGGTTTTATACTGTTGGAAAACAATCTCTGCAAAGTCACACTTTGGTTGATCTTCTGCAACAGCTAAGCCGAGGTTTCGCTAATGTATGTATTTTTCATGCTGCACTATTTTTTTGTGTTGGTGCTTTCTGGTTACTAATCATGAACTTGTGGCTGTAATGGAACATATTCATGTTTTAAGTTTTAACATTTTCTATATTCTGTGTTGGTTGTTCTGTAAATTTTAAACAAGCACAATTTTGAAATTCAAGTTTTCTATTGAAATCTTTTTAAATAATTTTCTGATTGGTGCAGGCATATGAATCTTTAATGAAAGCTTTCTCGGAACATAACAAGGTAAAATTATACCAACTGATTTTATTTTTTCTTTTAAATAAAAAAATGTTTTCCTTTCTCTTTTCCTAACAATTTATCTCGTTCAGTTTGGCAATCTTCCATATGGATTCCGAGCAAATACCTGGCTTGTCCCTCCATCTGTTGCCGAGTCACCTTCAAACTTTCCTGCCCTTCCTGCTCAGGATGAAAGCTGGGGTTGTAATGGTGGTGGCCAAGATAGAAATGGTGAATATGAGCTTAGACAATGGGATTTAGATTTTGCAGTATTGGCTTCTCTTCCATGCAAAACTGAAGAGGAGCGAGTGGTCCGAGATAGAAAAGCTTTCCTGCTGCACAGTCGATTTGTTGATACCTCGATATTCAAGGCCATCAAAGCAATACAGCATGTCATGGAATCCAATATGAAGAATGAATCAAATTCTCCAAGTTCGATTCTGCATGAAGAGCGCGTAGGAGACTTGTCAGTTGTTGTCAAATGTGATATTCGCAACAGAAATGGAAAGTATGATTCTATATCTAATGAATCCAGTCTGCATAAGGAGGATGCTCAGAAGAATTTGCTCAAAGGTTTGACTGCAGATGAAAGTGTAATTGTTCATGTAAGTTGTAATCCTGTCTAAGAAATTTGCAAAAGAATCAGAATGAACTTTGCTTACTTTCAGTTTTGCACTAAACTTGTTCATAATTGCATATAGTTTTGTTGTCTTCATTTCTAAATAAGGCACTCAATCTTGGAGTCTACATTTTTACCATGCATAAATCATGATTGATGGAGGAAATTCATCTTTTCTGACACATACCTGAATTCCTTCTAATATTTCAACTCCAAATTTTAGATAGATTGGTTTCTTTGTACTTTTGCTTTTCCACCTTGTTGATAAGTCCTTAACTTTTTTTTACAGGATACATCTTCATTAACTTCTGTAGTTGTGCATCATTGTGGATATACTGCAACGGTAAGGGTCGTAGGTAACTTAAATATTAGCAAGCCTAATGCTCACGATATTGAAATAGACGATCAACCAGATGGAGGGGCAAATGCTCTTAACATCAACAGGTTTGAACAATAACCAATTCTGCTAATGTTAATCTATGGATGATCTGATAATGTCTGAACTTTGAATCTTTGTACTAAACAATTTGATGATCTTTGCAGTTTGAGGCTACTGCTTCACAAACATGTAGACGAACCCTCAGAAGGAACTTTATCATCTCCACCAAATTCAGATGACTTAGATAACTCTAAGCAACTTGTCTGGAAGGTAATACAAGATTGCTTGGAAAAGATAACACAGGAGACGGGTGTTTCAAGGAGGTTTTTTAGATGGGAACTTGGTTCCTGTTGGATGCAACATCTGCAGAAACAAGAAAATTCAGCAGATAGTAGTTCCAAAAACAAAGACGACATCAAGGATGTTGAGCAAGCTGTTAAAGGTCTTGGACAGCAATTTAAATTTTTAAAGAGGAGGGAAAAGAAAGAAAGTAATCTCGATGGTTCAGATTCTAGTGAGCAAAATGATTCTAATAAAGTTCAGCAATCCAATGAAGAGTCAAGTAGCTCTGCTGAGTTGGAGAAACTACTTTCCAACGATGCATTTTTGCGTCTTAAAGAATCTGGAACTGGTCTCCATTTAAAGGTTTGTGGAAAATTTAGAAGATTGTGATACTTGCAGTTTGGTATATTCTGTTGTTATTACTTGTTTTGTTTTGTTAATCTCTAAAGTACTAAGCATAAATGTCTGTTCCATCTCTATTTTTTAATTAAAAAAAAAAAATATTTTTGTTGGCTTATATTTTCTACATTTGTATATTGATATTCATATCACTCAATTTATTCTTGCAACAGTCAGTGGATGAGCTAATCAGCATGGCACACAAGTATTATGACGAAATTGCTTTGCCAAAGCTGGTAACATTTTTCTGCATGGATTCTGAGTCTTTTAATGTGATATGAAGGTCATTGAGATGCCTTATGAACTAATTGTGTAACATTTTTAGGCTACAGACTTCGGATCACTTGAACTTTCTCCAGTTGATGGTCGTACACTAACTGATTTTATGCATTTAAGAGGACTGCAAATGCGATCTTTGGGTGAAGTGGTGAGAATACTTTCTCTTTCTACTTGCTTTCTGTAGAATCATCTTTGCACTTAAACTAGTTTGTTAATACAGTTTGCATTTGTTGGTTCTAATTTCTTCTCTGAATCAGGTTAAACTTGCTGAGAATCTTCCACACATACAATCCCTTTGTATTCATGAGATGATTACTAGAGCCTTTAAGCATCTGCTTAAAGCTGTAATTGCCTCTGTTGACAATGTAGCAGACTTATCTGCCATCATTGCATCAACGCTGAATTTCTTACTCGGAGGATCTCAAACGGAGGATGCTGACCAAAATTTGGCTGATGACCATAATCTCAGATTTAAATGGTTACATATATTTTTGTCCAAAAGATTTGGATGGACACTAAAGGATGAATTTCAACATTTGAGGAAGTTGTCAATTCTCAGAGGGCTCTGTCAAAAGGTACAAAATGATTGATGAATACATTTTTTTTTATGTATAGTAATTGAGATGCTTCTTTGAATGTTTGAAAAAGTGCTTGTTGGGAAACTAGATATTTAACTTCTTAAAATGCACTAGAAAGGACTTATTCTATAAATTTTTTCATGAAGCATTCATTGTTATTGTGTTTTCAGGTAGGATTGGAATTGGTATCAAGAGATTATGACATGGAATCCTCAAAGCCTTTCAGCAAATATGATGTTATCAGCCTAGTTCCTGTGTGCAAGGTCAGATTCAGTTTATTAATCAGCTTCCATGGCCATTCCAATCTGTAATTCATTAACTAGCATCTTCTTAAACCATCTAAAATCGAAATCATGTGTTATTCAACAGCATGTAGGATGCTCCTCAGTTGACGGACGTAATTTATTGGAATCGTCAAAAATCGCTCTTGATAAAGGAAAGCTTGAGGATGCTGTAAATTATGGAACTAAGGTACTTCTTAATTTGTTCTGTCTCATCATGGAGCATATTTTCATGATTAGTTTCCGACTTAGCATAGTGTTTGATCATTGTATCATATTTCAGGCGCTGGCAAAGATGATGACTGTTTGTGGACCTTATCATCGAACTACGGCTAGTGCATACAGTCTTCTAGCTGTGGTTCTCTACCACACTGGAGATTTTAACCAGGTAAAGAATCTTTAAGATGCATGCTTCAGAAATTGTAAATTTTTCCTCAGACTTCAATTATAGCCATATTGAAACCTTTTACTTTTTTGGTGCTAAGCTCCTAAGGGAAATGACGAAAGAAGGAAAATGATTAAAAAAATAAATAGAAGTTCTACACTTTCTGGATGTATATATGATGATGAATCAATGATTTTATTCATGGTCTTCAGAAACATAATTTAGATGTCAATCAATAACTTTTGATTACACTTTGTTTATTTAGGCCACCATATATCAGCAGAAGGCCTTGGACATAAACGAGAGGGAGCTTGGGCTTGATCATCCTGACACAATGAAAAGCTATGGGGATCTTTCGGTCTTTTATTATCGTTTGCAGCACATTGAGCTTGCTCTGAAGTAAGTAAACAAGCTTTTGCAGCACATTTTTTACCATAATCCTGTCGAACTTCTTCATTATATCAATTTTGAGTCAATCTGGCGCAAACACCTCCATTTGCCTTTCTCATTGATCCAAATTTGTATTCTTTTACAGGTATGTCAACCGTGCTCTATTCCTTCTTCATTTTACGTGTGGGCTTTCCCATCCTAACACAGCTGCGACATATATAAATGTCGCGATGATGGAAGAGGGAATGGGAAATGTCCATGTGGCACTCAGATACTTGCATGAAGCTCTTAAATGCAACAAAAGATTGTTAGGAGCTGATCATATACAGGTCTCTCTCTCTCTCTCTCTCTCTCTCACATATGTCCTTTCTACCTAGCACTTATTTTTGTAAAAACTTTCCACAAAAAGTTATTCGGTGTTGTAAGAATTGAGTTTAAGCCACCATCATAAACATATAATTCAGGAGCTGATCATGTATGTGGTAATTCATGTTTTAGACTGCTGCTAGCTATCACGCCATTGCGATAGCACTTTCATTGATGGAAGCATATTCACTGAGTGTGCAACATGAACAAACTACACTCAAGATACTTCAAGCAAAGCTTGGACCTGAAGATCTTCGTACACAGGTCAATACCTTTTCTTTCTGGTTTTTACCATTGTATGTTAAAGAAGCTTCAATTTAATAGCTTTCTTGGGTTGGGTTGACTTGATGCTTTATCTGCCATTTTTTATTGAGATTTTTGGTTTGCAATGTAGGATGCGGCGGCATGGCTTGAATATTTCGAATCGAAAGCCATAGAGCAGCAAGAAGCGGCTAAAAATGGAACTCCAAAGCCGGATGCATCTATTGCAAGTAAAGGCCACCTTAGGTACTGACATGGTATCCCCATATTACTGTGTTTCGAATTGCTTACATTTCACAGCACAGAGATGTTTTGACCTTTCTGTTTTCCATGCAGTGTGTCAGATCTCATGGATTTCATAAGTCCTGATCAAGACTCAAAAGGAAATGATACTCAGAGGAAACAACGTCGTGCAAAGGTTCGCAGATTCAATACTTGCTTCTTATTTTTGATACAATCAAAACATGTGACATCTTTTTTTCCTGCCCATACTCCGAACAAATTTTTATATTTATTGAAGTCCATTTTGAATGGCATTCAATCTCTTGTATTATTTCATGTTATTTCTTAAAAGTTTGGTTAGTTTAAAATCAGATGCATCTTTTTAAACTTTACATGAATCTTATAATGTATTTGGTATGCGTTGCGTATGTGATTTCTCAGATAGTCCCACTGAATGATTCCCATCAAGAACATGATGATGGACTAGCAGAGGATGAGGGAATTATTTTTGATGACTCAAAAGATGCTACGAGTATTACAAAGACGGTGGAAGAAAAAAACAGCACAGTTATTGATTCCAAAGAACTAAAAGAAAATAGTGGTCTAACTAGGCATGAGCCAGTGACAAGTGAAGTAGTCTACGAGACATCGTCCGATGAAGGTTGGCAAGAAGCTAATTCAAAAGGGCGGTCTGCAAACCCAGCCAACCGCAAATTTGGACACAGAAAACGTCCTCTTTTGACAAAGGTCAGTATTGATAATTATAATTTTAGAGAAGGCGGTTACAGGAATGACACTCCTTCACCACCAAAGAAGGGATCTCCAAAAGTCACTTTAGCTACTCTGTCTCCATCTAGACAATCGAAAGTTCGCAGCCAGAATTCCAACGAGGATTTTGTTAGTCATCCTACAAAAGCTTCCATGTCCAAAATTTCGTCTCCTCCGCCGTCTCTAAGTTCCTTGGCTTCCAAGTCTATATCATACAAAGAAGTTGCGCTGGCACCACCAGGTACGGTTTTAAAGCCACTGTTGGAGAAAGTTGAGAGGGAAAATAATGAGGCCGAAAATGAGTCATCCACCAGTTCAACTGTGATATCAACAAATGAAGGAACTTGCCAAAGTTCCATAGTTGATTCAGCTTCAAAGCATGATGAAACTCAAGGAACTCATGAAACCGAAATTCAACAAGAAAATTGTTCCTCGGAATCTGAGGTTTCCCCTGTTCCAGATCAGGTAAAACCTACAGAAACTAATGGTAGTAAGCTTTCGGCCGCGGCAAAACCATTCAATCCAGGAATGTTGTCTATGTCAAACCACCATTTAAGCATATATGATGCTAATGTTAGCCAAGGCATGCTTGTTGAGCCTGTTCTTCCTCCTGCTGCTGCTAGAGTTCCTTGTGGTCCAAGATCACCTCTATATTATCGAACCAACTATGCGTTTCGCATGAAGCATGGTTTCACTAAAAGCCATACTCCTATCAGGGAAAGAACATATGGTGCTCCAAGAATCATGAATCCACATGCACCCGAGTTTGTTCCCAGAAATGCTTCTCAATTAGACACTGGCAATGCCAATGTTTCATCCGAAGAAAACAAGGCCGATGAGAAATTCGTCAAAGGCAAAGATAGTTCTCTGAAAAGCAGCATTTCTGAGTCCGAGAAGTCGGAGATAGCAAGGCAGATATTGCTCAGTTTTCTTGTGAAATCTGTTCAGCAGAACATTGATTCTGTGGATGAGTCGAAAGCTAGCGAAGGAAAGCATGAAAAGTCAGAGAACTCTTCTTCTGATGCAATAGCTAAAGACAGTGCTATCATAAAAATCACGTATGGGGATGAAGAAAATAACAAGGTTCCAAATTCCAGTGATAGTGAAGAGCCTGAGGATGTAAGTAGAAAAGTGAATGGAGATGGTGAAGGATTCATAGTTGTAACAAAGAGGAGGAAAAGCAAGCAAAAGATCACAAATGGGGTCACAGAATTGCACAACCAACAATCCATATGTGCTTCAGTTCGTTGAATAGAGAATCATATGAAAACCATCACCAATGCTCCAATGTTTTTTTGTTTTGTTCATCTGAGACTGAGAGTATGCTCTGACCAAAGATCTTGACATCATATTTTTGACAGTGTATAGCAGCAACATGGCAGGAATTTTGGTCATCCAATCTTAGTTTGTTCATATCAGAAGTACATTGGCTTTGTTTATTCTTCATCATATAATAAGGTCTATTCTCCTTAGAGATTTTGATTTGTTAATAAAAGAAAAAGCTAATTGGCAAGTTCATTTCAGTATTATTGTTACTGTTTTAGTGAACTTGGTAGGTTCATAAACATTCAATTAATAAGGTCTGAGTCTAACCAACTTAGATTGATTGAGTCGTTAGCTCACTCTATTCAACCAAGTGTCGGGGTTCAAATTTCGCTTTGTGCATACATCAACCTTTTGGTCAGCGGCAAATTCTTAAATGAATCTCAAATTTGTGACAGTTAGTCCTTGGCCTACTATGCTGGGGTTCAAATTCCGCCTTGTTCATATATCAACTTTTTGACCAACGGTAAACCCTTAAATAAAGTTCAAATTTACAACAGATTAATCATTGGCCTATTATGCTGAGAGATACCGTAAGAAATTAAAAGAAAAATTCCAAGTCTATATTGGGCTATGGTATGGGCCTGGTCAGTTTTTTCCTTTTTTGTCAGGGTATGAGCCTTATAGAAAAAAAAAGTAACATGGGTCTTGTTGGGCTTTACTTGCGACGTGATTCGCCCAAATTTTTGACATAGTAAAAAAAAAATTTTTAATTTCTGAATGATAATTTTTTCACCAACAATGAGATTATTATACTATATAGTATGTAGGGTTTATATTGAGGTTATAATTCTTTTCATTAATGTTGGTAAAGAGCATGTCACACTTCACTTCAATTAGGGAAGCTAAGATATTCTAACAACTTGCCAAATAAAAAAGTTAAGTTACATCACATCCAAGTGGGTTATAAGTTATAACCACTGCATAATAGTGCGTTAATAGCTTGAATGTGAAAACATATAGAGCAATAATAATAATCTTGATTATCATGGTGCATCATATCAGTTTGTGACTTTTAGATTGTGGGGTTTCTCTTGAATATTGTTTGTCAAAACATATATTAATAAAAAAAATGGGGGGCCAAAGTTTTTTGGAGTGATGAACTACTAACTTAATATTTTATGTGCACTTTTCTATGATGGATGTAGTAAGGGGATGCACCTATTTCATTGTTTTCAATAATATAACAAATTAAATCCACCAAATTTGCCCAATATTATTATTGTTATTTGATGTGTATAAGTACAACACAAAAAACAGGATTTGATTGGAACATGATTTCATTATTATCATTTATTTAATTAGTAATGTGTATATACTTCCAATTACTATTGACAAGAAAACATAGTTTGTAGAAAAAATGACAAATAGGTTTTTGACCTTTTGATTTACGGATATTTAAGTCTTCGAAAATTTGAAAATACATTTAAGTCCCTAACTTTTTTAAAATCTGGACACATCGATCCCTCTGTTCACTTGGATCTATCAGGCTCAACGAAAAAATCAAACATGACTTCCGTTGTACTGACGTGGCCGATATACGGATGCACACGTGGAAAAATTTTTAAAATAGGACAAATTAGATCCAGAGATCGATATCTCCAAATTTTGAAAAAATCGGGGACTTAACAAGAATTTAAATGTCTACAAACCAAAAGTTCAAGGACTTATTTGTCATTTACTCTAGTTTGTAATATAAAATAAATCATAATAAATTCAATTTGCCATATTCTCACATTAGTGTGTTTACCTCAAATTTAACAACAATATAATTACATCCTCTTCTCAAATTACTGAGGGAAATGCAAGGATAAAATGAAATTCAAGCTTCTAATTATGACAAATAAATTAAACAAGTTATTAATTAAATTAGAAGAGCAAGTTGCATGTAATAAAAAACAGAATATGCATATGAATCTATATATGAAACTGTTATAAGGTATAATTGACAACACTATTTTTGTATGCATGCATCTATATGAAAACTGTTTTATTGATTTGATGACTAGTAGGACCCTAAATTATGAAATGTTACCCAAAAAATCATGGTAACGAATACGGTTCATGAATTGTTTTCTCTGATAGGCGAGTTTGATACTATATCACAATCTAATTATCATTAAGTGAAGATATAGATATAAAGATTTTGTTTCTCTAATGTTCTAATAATTATTTGGTTGTTCAACATGTCCAAATCATGGTAGCAGCATAACAAAGATCATAACTTATGCATCACCTTTTTCTATTAGCTCAAATGGATAAAAGCAGGTGACCTGAATTTGTGTGAAATTAATCACAAGTTTGATGAAAGAAAATATGTCCCTTTCATAAACAACTATATAATATATGATCAGCTATATTTCTATTTTTGTTTAGTAGAATTCAAGGTATGTTTATAAGGTTAGATTATTAGAACTATTTATAGGACTAATCCTTGTTTAATTTGTAATGAAACAAAAGTGTTATATATGCAATAATAATTAATTTCTCTATAAAGTTTTTATTATTAAAATTTAAATGCATGCTTTTTCTTAGTATCAGTTATTT
>NC_029793.2:1598603-1598945 GCF_000816755.2 Arachis ipaensis | reverse complement strand
CATAATTATTTTAACTTTTGAATTTCTATTATGATTTTGTATGTAATAATTTTCTTGACCGAACTTAAGCCATTACTAGTATCATTAATATATTTAAGTTTTAATAAAGTCTATCAAAATATAATTGAATGGTCTGCATACATAGCAACTCAGCATTATATTCTAATAGAGAAATATTAGGAGTCAATATTTTTCATTAATATTACTCAATACTTTTAGTTAATATTATGTTTTTATATCATTAGGAATTAGGATTTAATATTTATGGTTTAGAATTTATTACTTAGATATATAATGTTGGCCAAATATTGGTTAAGAAAGATTATTTTTTTGATCTTGTAG
>NC_029793.2:1594131-1597399 GCF_000816755.2 Arachis ipaensis | reverse complement strand
TAATATTATTCATTTATGTATTTAAATTATTTTTTAATTAATAAAATAAAAATATGTGTTAATTATTAAGAAAATATTAGTGACAAATAATATCTACTATATAAAAAAACATAGACGTAATGAAATTGTTTCAATATTAGTCATGCATTATGAAAATAATATATATTAGTAATAGAAAAAGTAAAAAAGTTAGGTTTAATGTCTGAAAATGAAGTGAGGTAATAGAAAAATAAAAGAGGAGTGCTAGGGGCAGCAGAATTTGTGATGTGTAGCTATCAATTAGCTATTATTAATATTTTTAATAGTGTGAGATGATATCTAATAATATAGAATTACTTATTTTTCTTTGATGGTTAAATACTGACCAAATTTTAATAAAAGTGCTAGCCCTAAGATTTTCTCAAAATGAAATAAAAAATACATATGCATTGGGAGTGTAAGAGTTAGGGATGTTCATGGATCGGATCGTATCCGCAGATTCGCGGTAAATATCCGCATCCGATCCGAAAATTGCGGATACGATCCGATCCGTGCTCTACATCCGTGTATCCGATTTGCGGATTCACAGATCCGCACAATAATAATTAAAAATAAATAAATATATATGTTTGATATTATATTTACTTGTTTGTATGTTTTAATTAGTAATTATTATTCATACATTGTATTATTTTATTTTTGTTATTTCGAAAAAGTTTAATTAAAAATATTTTAGGAATAAATAAGTCTAAAAATGTGAAAGAAATATTTTTATTAAATTTTTTACATAGAAATATGATTAAAAAGAAAAGGTTCAATTATGCGGATATATCCAATATCCGATCCGACACTAAGAAATACAAATATCATATCCGACCCGATCCGATGAAAATTGTGCGGATCGGATCGAATTTTCAGCCATATCTGATCCCATCCGCGTATACCCTAGTAAGAGTTAGGGCTTGTTTGGGTGAACTTTAAAAAAAAAGATCTTTTTTTGAGTTATCTTTTTTTAAAAGATCTTATAGAAAAGTAAAAGTAATTTTATGTTTGGATATCTCATGTAAAAAGGTCTTTTTATTTATCAATTATGTTTGAGTATAACAGTATAAAAGTACTTTTTTGTTCATTTATTACATAAAAAACATCTTTTTTTTAAGGAAAAAAGATCTTTTAAAAAAAGATGTAAATTACAGCTTCTCAAAAAAGATATTTTTTTTATTTTACTAGTGCTTTTACTTTTACTACTAGAAATTTGTCAAACACGTTAAAAAATAAAAAAAAAAAGATATTTTTTCAAGAAAAAAGATCTTTTTTTAACAAAATAATGGCGCCGAAACATGCACTTATTATAAGTTATGAAGTATTTAATTCTCATCATTTTCAAATTTTGTAGTATGCATGCGCGTTCTCACGTGCAACATGCCCTCCCTCCAAATTTCAATATCAAAGGTTAATAAATAATAATAACTTCTTGTCTTGTAATATATATTCAATTTAGTTAGCTTCTACAGTACATCAAAATTTATACTAATTTGGTCTCACAACATTAAGTGAAAGAGCGTATTCATATTTAATGCGTACTTTTGCCTATGGCATACGCAATTGAATTGTTTCTCACCATTATTATTATACATTACATACCAATATTACGGATAAGCTTATTTATATTACAATTTAATTTGTTTAAATACTAATAATAATAAGTAACCAAAACAGGTTTGTAAAGATATAATGTATGAGTATGTAGTATTTAGGGACACCTTTTTCTGTGTTATTGTATAATATAAGGCACAAAAAGTTGTTGGTGACATGATTGTGAAACGGACCTTTGTAATGATTGTGTAGTCTAACTAATTAAACGAGAGACCTTATACCTTGTTGCTATAAAAAGTAGTTTGGCCTTATGTATTTCCATTTTTATTTTATATATGGATGAAATGAAAATGATAAGAACTTAATCATTTTTCTAAATTTTTGAAATTACTATAAGAGGAATAATAGAATTATTTTTTTTTTATCAAAGATAAGAGACTCGAACCTACAACTTCTTAATTGAATATGGGAAGACTATGTCATTTGAGTTATAACTCATTGGCGAATAATAGAATTATTTTACCCGAATATCATGTTGAGAAAGTATAACTGCAATTTAATTTATCATGTGTTAAATAATTTATTACTCTATATATTATTTAATTAAATAATTAATACAACAACATAATGTAGTTGACAACTTACTCATGCAAACATAAGTGAAAAATAAGAAGCAAATAAATACAATATAATATGAAACTATAATGAATTACTCATGCAAACATCATCAATAACTGCCAATAAGGTATAGTTCAAATGGCATAGTCTCTCTATACTCAATTAAGAAGTTGCGGGTTCGAGTCTCCTATCTTTGATAAAAAAAAAAAAAAATAATCCAATAACTTCTTAACCATAATGAATTTCATTAATTCAATGCTTGAATTCTAACATTTTACTATACAGATCAAACTAAAAATGTTCCAATAAAATTTGAAATTGATTTGATATGTCATCATAATACTTTATTTTTACTTATATTACAGTTTTAAAATATAAGAAAATACAACTATTAAACTAGATATTTATTGATATTGGAATTTTCTCTAAATTTTTATAAGCCTAACTATCACAATATATAACATAACTCGATGGCTGAATTGATAAAATTCGTCACATATAATAAATTGTTCGACAATATAAATCAACAAAACTTACACCAGGTGTAAACGTTTTATATATTATATATCAAAGTTAGTTACAAGTACAACATTAATAATTTTTTATAGGATAATATAATATGTATTCATATCAATTGGACTATTGAATTATAATACATATAATGGAGATTATGATTATCTATACCAATTTTTACGGAAATCATACATCAATAAACAAGTACTTAGAGAATCCTTTGTTCAAGCATATAAATAGTGTAGCCAGACGAATTTAGATTAATATAAACCTTCTAAGAATTATCTATAACATATAAATAGTTAACCTAACAATTGAATTTAAAAAATTACTCAATAATGGTAATTTCATTTAGGAATAAATTTGCTATTATTCTAAACTTTTAATGGTAAAAATGGTAATTTGCTTATCTTCTATGAATATAAAATTAATTTTGTTCTTTCATAATTAATTTATCATCCTTTTAAATTTTTATCACTAGAAATAATAGTTATCCTATAATATTTACTTAAATTGATATATATATATATATATATATATATATATGTCACAAAAAGATAAA
>NC_029793.2:1593294-1593893 GCF_000816755.2 Arachis ipaensis | reverse complement strand
AGTAAGGACTTGATTAAAAAAATTAAATGATATAGGAATCCAATTAAAAAAATATATAAAAATTTAATTATAAATTTAATAAAATTATAAGAATCACAAAAATAATTGAATCAAAATAATTTTAGTGGTTTTACTCATAAAATTTTATTTAGATACATTGTAAAATAATTTTACACGTATATCCGATCACATAATACCACATCATTAAAAGTAACTACTATTTTTATTAATCGCGTGAATAATTATGCAAAGGAACGAATTACATCAAAATTAAACACTTACTCATATATTATTCTCTTCGTTCTTGTTTACTTTCTCCTGTTTCAATTCAAGTTTCTTAACAATGGCCCCTTTCTATAAAAGTTTTCAACTCCGTCCATGTGGTATGTTGTTGTTCTAATCACCATGCGTAACACTCCAAAGTAATCACCACTATATGGAAAATCAAATACACATTGGAAAGACATTTCACTATTTCAGTGTCTATATATATATAAGCCATCAGCAATTTTTTAATAAAAATATTTAATTTTTTATGTAATGTAAAAGGATTTTACAAATTCAATTATATATTATTAGCATGAAAATATAATATTGAA
>NC_029793.2:1592676-1593177 GCF_000816755.2 Arachis ipaensis | reverse complement strand
ATAAGAAACAACAATCTATCTCAAACATTATCATACATTCATACATATAGAAAAAAAAAAAAGCTCATAAGCTAATAATAATAATAATAATTAAGAAGAAATTAAGAAGAATTATCGTTATTATTAATATCATGAGAAGAAGAAGAAGAAGCGTTTGGAGAATGCAGAGGGAAGAGAGGTAAGAGTTGAGGTGGATCAGATCCTCTTGATCTTGGAGTGTTGGCTGAAGACAAAGGGCTAATTGGATGCAAATAGAACCCTTTCTCCGCAATTACCCTCTCTTCTTCCTCTTCCTCCGCCGATCTCGGACTCCCACGCGCCGCCGCACCATCGAGCGTAGAAACCGGCGACGTCTGCTGCTTGTTCCTGTAAGGTGAGATGATCTTCATGTTCATCATGTTCATGTTGATGGCGTTGAACATCGTCATGCTGCTGCTACTGTTGCAGTAACGTTGTTGTGTTGATGCGATGTTCAGTTGTTCCAGCTTCTTCCGCCGTTCG
>NC_029793.2:1591907-1592427 GCF_000816755.2 Arachis ipaensis | reverse complement strand
CCGGTGAGTTTTTGAACGACGGCGCGAAAGTTAGAAGGGTCGGCTTGGACAAACGTAGTGTTTGGTGTTGTTGCGGCGGTTTGATCGAAGGACGCCATTGGAGAGTGTGTTTGTTTGGAATTGGAAGCGGGAAGAAAAAGAGAACGAAATGTGTGATTTTATAGTCTCCAATCTCAATTCAGGGATTATATTGTTTTTCGGATTGCTTTAATTTGCTTTAAGGATGGTGCCGTCACCCTAAAGTGTTGTCACCTATTCACATTTAAGAAATATTATTTTAGAACTTCTTAGAAAATTGATAGGTGAAAAGTATACTTTTTCTTCTTAAAGTTTGACAAAAATTTCAAAAATATTTCTAAATTTTATTTTGTTTTAATTTTATTCCAAAAGTTTTCGATTTGCATCAAATATACAGGAATATTTTTAAAATTTTTGCCAAACTTCAAAGATAAAAAATATACTTTGTCCTAATTTAGTTAAATATATTAAATTATTTAATAATTTTTATGTATCATTTAAT
>NC_029793.2:1591168-1591871 GCF_000816755.2 Arachis ipaensis | reverse complement strand
ATTAAACTATCATCGCTGTGTAAAATTAAGATTATTTTGAAAATTATAAAAGATTAATGATTCATCACTATATATATAATGAAGTGGAGTTTAATTTGACCTTAATAATAATTTTACAAAAGGATAAATTGATTTTTGACTTTTTAATTCGTAGACATTTAAGTCTTTTAAGTTTTAAAAATGTATTAATCTCTTCAAAATTTACACACATCGATTCCTGTATCTAATTTGTCCCATTTTAAAAATTCTATCACGTGTACATTTGTGTCAACCAAGTCAATATAACAGGAGTTACGTTTGATTTTTTCGTTAGGTCTAACAGACCTAAGTGAAGATGAATAATTGATATATCTAAATTTTGAAAAAGTCAAAGAGTTAAATATATTTTCAAATTTTCGAAAACTTAAATGTTTGCAAATTAAAAAGTCAAGCATCTATTTATTATTTTCTCTAATTCATGTAATGTGCCTAATTAGATGCAATTAAACAATATATAGTAACTGATTTAAGGGGTAATAACTTTTAACTTTAGTATATAAATATGCAAATAAGTACATCTTACATCAAATTATTTAAACAGGAACACATCAAAATATTTAATGTGTACGGCTTAAACTGCCTACATCTACAGATGAAGAGAGATAAAATTCACTAAATCAATTCAATGCACTACAATCAGTACGTAATCTTCTAATTTTTATGG
>NC_029793.2:1590074-1591088 GCF_000816755.2 Arachis ipaensis | reverse complement strand
AAACCCTTAATTATCATCATCATCATCATCACTATTCTCTATCTATGATAATCATATGAATTTTGCTCTTTTAATTTCTCTACTATTTATAATTTGCATGGTGGCAATGTCTATTATAAAATTCAAAATCTAATAATTAATCATGTTCATTTTTTATCTTATTCAAAATCTAATCTAACGTATGTATAAGTTATTAGTTTCAAAATTTTTTTAGCTTGAATTAGTATTCCAAGTTTCATAAATAATATGATTAGTAATTTCAGTATTGGATCCCACGTTTGACTTATTTAAGATGTAAAGTGAGAAAGGTAATGAAAACTTTAATTTGTCAAATATAATTGTGGAACTTTATATATAGATAATCTCTTTTTTGCCACTTAGGCTTTGTTTTGATAAATGAGGAACTTTTCTAATGAGTGGAACTAAAGATCTTTCTTTTATCCTTGTAAGTGAAAATTCATTATCATGAGGTTAAGCTTTAATGTGAGTATTATTCAAGTTTACTACAAAAAAGTCACACGAAATTGAAGCTTCTTATACACTTTAGAGAGAGAGAGAGAGGGAAATGTATGAAATTATGGCCTAATCTCACAGCAAAGCACATGAAGGCAAATCCAAAGTGGCCACATCTTATAGTTTGTAGCTTCATTTATAATTTATTTTGTGAGCATGTATGTGATATGATTATAGCTAAAGATACACAAAAGACATTTGAAAAGTCTCACTAATGCAACAAATATTAAACAATATTTATGAAAATAGAAAAGTCTAGGGGACAGCAACTTTATTAATATCTGGCCAGCATGTAATCAGCAAAAGAAAAGTGAGTAATTTTTAGTTATTGGATAAAATCTCACACCATTAAAATCATCATTGATGGCTATTTAATAACTACAAATCACAAAAGTTGTTAGCCTCCTAACACTCTTCTTTAAAAATTAATTAGTTCACATATAACTATTAAGCAAAAGTTTAATAATAATAATAATAATATTATAACTAACTTCTATTCGT
>NC_029793.2:1589114-1590056 GCF_000816755.2 Arachis ipaensis | reverse complement strand
TTAATATATTTATTTTTTATTTATTAAATAAAAATATTTAAAATATTTTATTAATAATAATCTTATCATATGTTTTAGCTAAGCCTTTTTTATTTTGATGAAGACTATGTGTAAACCTAAAACCTTATAGTATCTCTTGACCAGTTTGAATGACTTTAAATGTGGAAGAAACAATTAATTGGATGATGATTATTCATTTGATGCGTAATGGATTGAAAAGGGAATAATTAATTTAGATGGGAGGATGGGTTTGAATTTTGAAAAAGGAGCAATGAATGAAAGAGGCAAAGGTGGCATTGAATGATGATGAGTGAAGAGTGAAGAGTGAAGAGGGGTCAGCGGGGCATTCAAACAAGAAACATTTCCGAGAGAGAAAGCCAAGAAACAAACACCATTCCCACAGGCACTCTCTGTGCTTGCTCAGACTCTCAGAACAAAACCCTTTATTATTATTATTATTATTATTATTATTATTATTATTATGTGCCTTGTTATTCTTTCTTTCTTTTATTTTATTTTATTTTATTTAAGAAGAGAAGAGTATTAGGAACCAACAAAATTTGTGATGTTTAGCCATCAATTAGTCATCATTGTTGTCCAGATTGCGGCGGTTTCAAATCGCCGCTAAACATTGCGACGCTATTTCTTGGTTTTGCGGCGGTTGTGTCAGCGGTTTCTGAGAACCGCTGCAAAATCATATAACCACCCCCTTAGAGGCGACGCTTAATAAACCGCTGAAATCCAGTTTCACGACGGCTTAAAACCGCCGCAAATCACCCCAAGAACCACCGCTATTTCCCGTTTTCTTTGTAGTGAATGGTGTAGAATTAATCATTTTTTTTTATGGTTAAGTGCTGGTCAGATTTTAACAAAAATACTGGTTCCTTAGACTTTCTCTTAAGAAAATTCTCATCATCAAAAAAAGAAAATTTTACATCCCCA
>NC_029793.2:1583404-1589063 GCF_000816755.2 Arachis ipaensis | reverse complement strand
CATTATTATATATTATTAATTTAAAATTATTTGTTACTATGCGTGAGTAGTGCATATCTAGTTGGAGTAGAAAAGGGTAAAATTTTCAGTTTCTTTATGAATCTGTGTATGCTTTCTTTCTTCTTTTCCTTTGTTTGCGTGAGGGAATTGCACTTTGACATTAAGGACAAAAGTTTCTTTCTTTTTGGCTTCGTTCGTTGCAGTTTCTATGCTTTACTCTTCTTTTTTCTTAGTCTTAGATTGCTTTGATGTGAGACTCTATTTTTTATACCAAGAAAATTTCACATAGTTTTTATTATTTTATTTATTTATTTAAAATATATAAAAATAATTGCCTTTGAGTAACACTTGTGATGATTGAAAACTCATGTGCGGTTAACGCAGTTAATTTTAGGTGAAGTTATATTGATAATTGGTAGCGTTTGATTGATGTTTATGTTTCAATAAGACACTGTGATAGTTTGATTTGGTGAGACAGATTTTTGAATGACACAAAAAAAATACGGATAGACAGAGAGATCCCAATCAAATGTGTGTATACTTTCAATTTGGTGAGAGTGAGACACTTAGATATAATTTGTGAAATATTAATTTTTTATTTTTTTATTTTTAATTTTTTTTGAATGAAGAGTAATTCAATCTTTTTTAAATATTTGTGTCTTGTTTATTATTTTTGCCAAACACAATACACAGATACAAATATTTTATGTCTATGTCTTTAATATTTGTATCTTTGTGTCTATTATCTCATTATATACATCAACTAAATAGAATTTAAGAGTTGTTAGATGACCATGTAAATATGTAATCAAACCTGTTAAATTATTTAACGATTCTCAACTATCAACTTTACATAAAATTATTTACATCTGAATTTCTACTTTTAAATTTTCATATTTTAGAATTGTGACTGTTTTTTATTTTAGTTCCTTGCCTATATAGGAGTCTTCCCACACTTCTTTCTTCTTGTTTTCAACTGGTTTACCTTTTACATGAAAACAGAAATGTCATAGACATAGATAGCGATATATGAAAACAATGAATATTTAGGGCAGGGCTAGCAGTCACATTAATTATTAGAATAGAATTGCCACTTTTTTATTTGTATATAGTTCTCAGGTTTGTGATTTTCAGAATAATTAATATAATATTACTATTTACTAAAATATGATGATCCGAATTTAGACTGCATTTGTTTACAAAAATAAGATACTGAGAGACAAAAATACTAAGACATAAAATTGTGTTTGGCAAAGAAGATATAAACAGAGATAATGTGTCCAGAGACACTGAATTAATATATTTTGTGTTCATCCTAACAGGAAGGATACGGAGACACTAACAAGAGACACAACTTGTTTTTTATTTTTTATTTGATTATTCTTATTAATTTTTTATAATTATATTTTTTATTGTTATATTTTTCATCTCAAATTTTTTGAATGAAAAAAATGAGAATAAATTGAATTTTCATAATTTGTTATAGTTTATCACCAAACAGAATATAAGAACACAAAATTTTATGTCTCTGTCTATCAGTATCTTGTCCTATCTTATTCTCAATGTCTTGTCCTGTCCTGTTCTTAGAAACAAACGCAGCCTTATAGTTGGTGTATTGTATTTTTAAACATTTAAAATTAATAAAAAGGAATCATATTTTTAAAATATGAAAAAAAAAGAGACAATTTGTCATCAGTAAATTGATTTTTTTAATTAAAAAATATAATGTACATATAGGAGGTTAAAAATTAACTGGAAATATAAATTTGATTTTTCTTGGGACTAGTAATAATTCTGCATGCAGAATTGCAGATTATAACCCTTTTTTCTTTAACTATTAAACCTAATGATGAAATCGAACATATATAGAAACAGATTTTTCTCACTAATTTGGTTCAATATATAAAGTGTAAATGTGTCTTATAATATTTTATATAATTTCAACATTCGAACTCAAGAACAATAAAAAAGAAATAAATCATTTAAGTCTCACATTTTTACCCTATTTTTATTCCATACATTGCATTCGGTTTGTATTTTTTATGTTTGAATTTTATACATTTATCGAGTCTCTTATATTTGGTAAAAAAAAAAAAATCCCTATAGTATCATAACTAAATAATTTAAGCCAATGAGTAATAGCTCAAATGGCATAGTCTCCCCATACTCAATTAAGAGGTTGCGGATTCGAATCTCCTATCTTTGGTAAAAAAAAAAAATTAAAAAATAAAAATTAAAAATAAAAAGTAAAAATAGAAAAAATTCATATTATTATTTTCATTTTTTTTTACAAAAACCACAAATATTAAAAATAAAAATAGAAACCTACTAATAGCTGATTGCATTATATTGCAAAACATATAGCAGATTATTAAAGTAGTTTAATAAATAATAATGTCTAGCTATTTTGCAAATAATTTTGATTGAACTGATGATCTTCTTTTTACTATTAATTTAATTACAACCACTCAATAGAGAAAGAGATATATGCTTCCCAACGCTTTATTATATTTGTGTTTTTCCATGACAAGGACCCTACGGCTATCCACCTCTCTGCTTTAATTTTTTACCATAATTAGAAGAATAATTTAATTTTCATTTAGCAATATCAGTTTTCTAGCATAATTTATCATGCATAACGACATTAATTATTCTCTTACCCAAAATGAAATAACAATTTTTTGAGTAGTGAACTAGTGATTCTTAATGTATGTATAAGAATATATATTTGACATTTTATAAAAAAAATTAAGTAAAAGTCATATACAAAGACATTAGATTTCACTATTAATTAATTATTATTATTATTATTATCTAACTTCATATTCATGGAAAAAAGTATAATCTGTGTCAAGGAATATATGCTTCATTAATTGTTTTTATTAACACAATAGAGCAAACCAAACTAATTAATACGTGAGAATAAGCTGCCCTATATTTGTCTGAAAAATGCATGATGCGAATCAACCTAGCTTATCTAAGTAGCTATGCATATATACTATCTTATTATTACTTAAATCACCAACCACGTGTGCATTTCACAACCTGAGTTCTGTTAGGAACTAATTAGGGTCTAACCAATTTCTGTTAACTTTTTAATAGATTCAATTTCGAAATCCATCTTAACAAAAGTAAGTTGATATACATAAATATTTTTTCTACTAAATATTATGATATTTCTTTTTCATACTAAATAGATGTTTTTAAATATATTTTTTGAATTTTTTTGTATTACTGATATGGATATTTCTATTTTTTTAAAAATTATATGATTTTTTTTAAATCTTATAATTGGACATTTCTTTTGTTAAGTATTAGGATGTTTTTTTTTTTATATTAAATGGATGTTTTTTTATATAATTTTGCAATTACTCAAAAATAGTCCGTACTCTACCGCTCCTTCTTCCTTGAACAACTCCTAAAACTGAATCAGATTGTACTTTTCGCAAAATTGCACCACCTCCATTAACATCGCAAAATTGTTGGCGAATCCAAAACTAGTAGCACCACCAGGACCAGCCAAGTAACCGTGACTGTTGGCGAGCGACGGCGGCACAAACTCCTCAGCCATGGGGTTCAACTTTGACAAAAGCTCCTCCAAATCCTTCGTCTCCCTCTTATAATTCTCACCACAGTTCTCCCCATTCCTTACCGCATTAATCCCAACATACCCATCAGTATTGACCACCATCTGTTGACCCTGGATACCGTTTCCATCAAACCCATTTCGAATCTGACCCACCTGAACCTTGTAATTACCGTTAGGGATTGATACAACAGTGTTTACACCTCTATCTTGGTTGAATACACCGTTCAAATTCTGATCACCACCACCACCGTTGACAGCACCTCCTCCGCCGCTGCCGCCGCCAGACCTTGCCTTTGATTTCTCCATCTCAGTGGTACGGTGTCCGATGAGACAACACTGTTGTACAAATTTTGACTGGAAGAACCGATTTATAAAAAAGTTTCCTCTTTTTTCTCAGCTTTCAGGTTTTACTTCTTTGGCGGCGAACTTTTTAAGAGAGAGAATTTATGTGTATTATTGTTGGGAGTGTGCAGGTTACTATAGAAGAGAAGGAGAAGGTTTTTATAGTTTTTAATTAGGTTTAATTAATCAGTTTCTAATTATTTAAATTTTAAATTTAAAAAATTTAAAATTAATTATTAATAGTTATAATTAATTGAGTTGTTCAATTCTTGGCTGATTACACACTTGGTTCCTATACTTTTCCTATAATTTATTATGCGTCTAACTTTCACATAATGCATTTTGGACTCTATAAAGGCAACGAAACTCATGTAGAGTTGAGGGTGAGAAATACACACACAAATCAAAAGTACATCTAATTATAAAATAAAAAACAGTATATAGATCTAATTAAAAAAATTATAGACATTTAATTACAAATTTAGTGAAATTATAAAGATTAACCGAATAATTAAATCTTATTTAAACATATATGATTGAATATTTTTTTTAATTTACTAATGTATAATCCATAAAATTCAAGCCGATCATGCATTGAAGAATTTCATTCCAATAATTCAGATTGAACCGGTGGTTCGAATTTCTGATCAATGCCCCCACTTTGTGTAACTTGCTTCAAGTTGCATTGCCAAAGCTTAAATTAAAGTGAACACAACATATATATTATATAATAATTAATTATTCATAATAATGCAAAGAATTGACAAAATTAACAGTATACTATTCCTTTTTCTTAGTCAAAAAGGCCACTTATATAGCAAACCATCGTTTTCAATTCCATTCAGAGAGTGAATGATGCAAAGGGAACATTCAATCATAAGAGCCCTCTGTGGAGGACACTATGATTGCCATACAAGACTAGGTAACTATATATATTTATAAGGAAATTAAATTAAATCAAATTGTGGAGTTGTGTATTAACTAACTGAGATTATATTACCCTAAAAACATTTTTTTTGCTTAACAATATTAAAGTGATTTTGCTAATATTTGATTACTCTATTAGTCTTTATAGTTTTGTGAAATTTTTAATTAGGTCTCTGTACTTTTTTTCTTTTTAATTGGGTTCTTGTACCAATTTTTTTTTAATTAGGTCATTTTTAACAGTAATTGGTTTAATTATATAGGAACTCAATTAAAAAAAAATGCAAAAATTCAAATAAAAAAAGGTGAATTCTACCCAACCCCCTCTAAAATAACATGTAAGTTACCCTTCATGATGTGTCACATTTTAATTGGTCATTACTTAACTATAGTTGAGTTATTTTGTAATTTATTATTTGAGATAGGTAATTGTATAATTTCTTAAAATATTAAAATTCTACCCCATTAATTGAAGCACGTTCTCGCGCAATCTCTTTCTATAGTGCATCATTTCTTAACGGGTCGTTGAATTCCCATGGCTCGTAACTTCCCTGTTCTTCCCAGTATAGCCAACGCGGACTTCATTGCTATCTCTTGTCCTCTCACTCCCTCCCCCCTTCTTTTTTTTCTTTTTTAGCAACTTTGTAAAGATTTTTAAGGTAAAGCCGTGAGCCCCTGAAGGATATGGCGTAAACTGGCATTAATCTTATACTGAAATCTTTGGAGAAACGGGAGCATAGAAAGCAGTGATATCGGGTTAATATAAGATAAAATAAATAAATAAATAAATAAAGCTTACTATAT
>NC_029793.2:1582534-1583398 GCF_000816755.2 Arachis ipaensis | reverse complement strand
AAAAAATTATTTTTAACAAAAATAATTAAATAAAATTTTATAATTATTAAAATTTAATTTAATTATAATTTATTCTATTAAATTTAAATTATTTATCAAAAAATAATTTAATAAAACAAAAATTAAATTGATTTTCATGGTTATTATTATTATTATTACTATTATTTGGTCTTAAAACAATGTTTTTGGGCTGAAAAAAAATTGAGGTAAAGGCCTAAAGACTAACCAAAATAGCTACAAAGAAAACCAGTTCGTTCACTGTGGTATAGTGCACTCTTTGTCCAACATTTGAGCCCAATAAGTTACCAACATTGGTGGCTATTGATTTAGGCTTACTCACAATTTTGGAAAAAGCTAATTATTTGTTCGAATGTCGCTATGCAATCATTCATTAGTTAACGATAAACTTTTAAATGTAGTTTAAATTCGTAGCAGATTGGTTCTTAGCCTGCCGAATTATAGAATATTATAATAAACAAAAAAGACTATATCTTTTACAAGACAAAATAATTTTTCAGTTTTAAAAATATCTTTTAGATTAAGACTATACTATGAATCTCAGACATACAAACGAATTTATCTTAAACAATTTATTAGTCAGAATAAATAAAAAAAGATAAGTTATAAGTAGGTTTTTATTGTCAAAATGTAATGGTGAATATTTTTAAAATTGGATTACATGTGCACTAAAACAACCTGCATATATTTTAGATTGCATATATTTTACATATATTCTCTAGCCAAGATTTGAGTACAGTACTCCTCTCCACTTTCATATAAGTTGAGTATTTGATGTAATTCATCATGTCTTTATTTTTTTTCTTCTATCAAAATCTTTTCATAGTTAAAACACAGAATCTAAAA
>NC_029793.2:1581717-1582432 GCF_000816755.2 Arachis ipaensis | reverse complement strand
ATTTCTTTTATTTAAAAATCATTTTATATATATATAAAACTCAATCTTGTACAAGACCAAATGGCTTCTAGTTTTAGAAGATCCTCTTGGATTAGGATTATACCACGAGTCTTTGACATATAAATGGGTTTATCCTAGATAACCTATTGGTAGAAGTGAAAAAAAAAATTGCTATATTCTAAAGATACTAAAAAATTATACGCAGTCTATTTTTATATTACAAATTCAAATAAGATAAACATAAATTATTAATATGGTATTGTTTTTTAATAAAACAGAAAGAGTACATAAATAATACGTAACATTAACAATATGTCAATATCTAAGGTAATGATTTTATAATGGAATTTATGGATAATAGATAATAGTGATAATTTTTTTTTCTTTTAGTGATATTTTGAGAAAGGTAAAAAATGAATTGACCAATATCAATATCCTATTAATTTTATTCTCAACATTCTTCATTCTTACTAGGACATGGACATTGACATTGACTGGAAGGAAGGCTCAAAAGAAATGAGAGATCAACTTAGGTGTGGTAAAAATTTACGTTTTACGTTTTTTACATTAATATAATGAGTGACTTAATAAAAGATAAAATTACAAATTAAATATTTAAAAACTCTTGTAATTTATAAAAAATGGTTTTATTATGGTTGAGTAATTTACTTTTTAAAAATGAAGTTAAATAGATGGTTATTATTAATTATGAAAT
>NC_029793.2:1562342-1562710 GCF_000816755.2 Arachis ipaensis | reverse complement strand
ATTTAAAAGTTTTTTGATAATTTTTTTTTCTTTTAGTGATATTTTGAGAAAGGTAAAAAATGAATTGACCAATATCAATATCCTATTAATTTTATTCTCAACATTCTTACTTTATTACAGGACATGGACATTGACATTGACTGGAAGGAAGGCTCAAAAGAAATGAGAGATCAACTTAGGTGTGGTAAAAATTTACGTTTAACATTTTTTACATTAATATAATGAGTGACTTAATAAAAGATAAAATTACAAATTAAATATTTAAAAACTCTTGTAATTTATAAAAAATGGTTTTATTATGGTTGAGTAATTTACTTTTTAAAAATGAAGTTAAATAGATGGTTATTATTAATTATGAAATACACTTA
>NC_029793.2:1548748-1562202 GCF_000816755.2 Arachis ipaensis | reverse complement strand
AATAATTATTTTAATTTAAATTCTTGTTGGGCTATAACAATTGTCGGTGCTATAAAGGCACGTTTTAATTTAAAAGATAAATTCAATGAAGAAGAAGAAATCATGATCTCCCCACAAGATTTTATTAATAATTTTTTGACTGACGAAGAATATGAGAAAATAAAAGAAGTTCCAGATCCCAAATTAGTTTGTAGATTTTCTATTTCTAAACTTGATGAGACGGGGCTTTTGGAGCGAATACTTATGATATTATTGGACGTGGAAAAATGGCTATGTGACTAAAAGAAGATGTCTATTTATAGAAAAAAACAACCAAATACAATAAGAGAAAGGTATAAATGTAATCAGATATTATTATTAATAGATGATTATTGTTAATTATAAAATACACTTGAATAAGCTATATTTAACAAGAAAATTTTATTATTATAAATTAAAAAAAAAAACATTATTTCCAAAAAAAATATAATTTATTTTTATGTACTCTTGTGTATTTTTATGTACTCTAGAGACAATGATAATAGTTACCATTATTTATTGTGAAGTTTAAGAGATTGAATTAGCTATTTCTTTTTTTTTAGAATTTAAAAGGAAGTTCGTCGGGATTAGGCAAACTTTATAAAAATATCAATAAAGAAATATATTTACTACTTTTTCTTGGCCAAAACATGTCTTTCATTATCTCTTACTTAAGTTAAATGTTTTTTTTACCAAAAAAAAAAAGTTAAATAGTTTTTTTAATACCAAAAGAAAAGTTAAATATTTTTTTTAGTCAAAAAATTTTTTCCCTAAAAGGTAGAGTACACTAAGAACTTAAGGTTCTTTCTATACACAGCATCATAATCATATAAACCCTCTGCATTGTCATTAAAAAATTCTATTTATCTATCACTATTGTCCCGTCTAATATTAACAAATTTACATAAACTGAAGCAACCGTTACTGTGTCCTAAACTAATTCATTACAGTTCATTTTAAATAGAATAGATACTTTTTCTACAATACAAGATGTCAAGTTTTGGAAAAGAAATAATAGAAAGTAAAACCATCACACTGAAAAAAAGAGAAGCAGCACAAATTTAAGATTGATTGTATTAACTTGGTTGGAAAGGTTATCTGGAACAAAGAGCTCACATTCAAGAGCATCAAAAACGCATTACTTAGAATATGGGACAATTCAAAAGGCATATCACTTTCTGTAATCGACAGAGATAAAATTTTAGTCAGCATCAAAGACATGAGAAAAGAGCTACAAATACTAAACGGAAGACCTTGGAGCATAGGAGGACAACTTCTCAATCTCTAAATATGGATCCAAGAGATATTTGTAGAAAAAAAAAAGTTAAATGTTAATATACATTCTAGTAATTTAATCGATTGATTGGAAAACAATTTCTTTTTCTTTTCCTTTGTTAATTTTATAATTTTTTTTCAAAGACTGATTTCATAATACTAATTTTTTTAGTAACTTTTTAAAATATTTATTTTTTATCCTAATAAAAAATCTTGGTTTCAGTACAATTTATTCTTTAGTTTATTTTGTTAAAAAAACTAAAATGTTGATACGATAAAATTTATCCTGAATTTCTTTATTTATTTTGGATAATTATTGAAATTAAATATTACAAGATTCCTCACAATTTTAAATTAAAAAGTCTAGGTGTTATCTAATTTAGTAATTTATTGTTTATTTATTTATTGTTACCTGTATATTTAGCCATTTAGGTGTTATCTAATTTAAATATATCAGTTTGTTTATTTATTATTGTTGTGATTGGTGTCGAATGACTAATATGTGATTAATGATCCGGCTTTGTCAGGTTGAGGCTTAATTGGTCATGAACCTCATCTCGCACAACACGTTTGATAAAAATACTCCCTACACCATTCACTTTGTTATGGTTTTGAGTTACGGGTTTTGAAAACATGGTTTAAGTGGCTAAAACAAATTATAAATTCTATAAAAAGTATTTTTTTGTTGGTTTCATGGTTTAGTTGCAAGATGGAGAGGATGATCCTTAGTTGATAAATCTAATGGCTTCTTAAGAATATGTGCTTTTTTGATCCAGAGAATATTGAAGGCCAAAAAATAGGCAAATTATAGTTCACATAATGCTTCCAATAAGCCTTAGATAAATATTGCAAGTTTGTTTTTTCTTTTTGTTTCTTCTTCTTACATTTAATTTTTGTATTTTTAGGAATACACGTTGATGCTCTACTCTTGATGATGACTCGATTTTAGAGAAATTATCCACAGCAATTAGTGCGTCCATCATTGGTGTAATTAGAATGGAGACATCACTTAGAAGATACGGTATTAGGGATATTTTTTGTTTAGTTTGTGTATAATTTTACATTCCATGAATTTTGTTTTTTTTTTTTTCTAACTTACCAAGTGACTACAAAAAAGAGTATGTTAAACAACAATATTAAAAGAATGGAATTAATTTTGAGGGTGTTTGGAAGTTTTTAATAAGTTAGAATTTAATAGAATGTTTGAGAGAATTAAATTAATTATGGAGAGAATTCTTTGATTAGGAACCAAAAGAATATAATTAAAATAGAACATGTAGAGTGTGTTTGAAATAATTATTTTGTTCTTTAACTATTACTACTAACTCTTTAGTGAGGATAATTTTGGTAATATTATAGCTCATGAAAATACAATTAAAAATCATACCACTTTTGGTGTGATTTGATTTAAACTCAATCATAAAAATTGAATTCTTCTAGAAATCAAATTTGCGTTGCTTTTTACTACTTAAGTATAAAAAAAAATTCTAACACTAGAGTGAATTGAAATCACAATGTTTCTAAACACATTCTTTATCTTATATTTTTTAAAGTTAAGAATTTTAACACTGGAGTGAATTGAAATTACAATGGTATTATTCATATTATTACTGCATTTATAAACAACACTAGAATAGTCTAATATCCTTCGTGTCTTCCTTTTTTTATTGAAATGATTACAATTTACTTTAAATTTTATAAATACTTTGAAAATAATAAGAGAAAATTTCACTCCTCTCTCCTGCGAAATGATAAAATGACATCCCCTCCTCTCTATTTATAAAATGTACATTTCGCTTCCGTATAACTTTTAAAAAACCTCCTTTTTAATCTATTTTAAATTTTTTGTATTAACTAATCTTAACTTTATCTATTTTTCAAAATTTTTTTTTAAAAAATACCTTTTAGCGAAAATTTTATTTTTTTATTATTAAATTTTGCTTACATAGTAAAAAAATAACCACAGTGTTTTGGTGAATGGACGTGAAAGTAAAATGATCGAAGAAAGATTGAAAGAATACTTCATTATAAAAAATAGCTGGGAATCGTGAATAAACCGTGGCTATGGAAAAGTATCTCGTAAACAGTATAGAATATTCGAGAAAAGTGTGAATGTGGAGGATGTGAGACAACAAATATTGATCTTCTGACAACTGGGCTGATTCTTATTGATATTTTTAAGGTGTAAATTAGCTATTAAGAAATTAGCTATTAGGAATTATAAGCTGCGAGGCCCCAACCCCGCCAACAACCACGCTGCCGCCAAGAGAAAGAAGCGGATGGAGGAAGGTGATCAATATTTGCAAATCTTAAAACTTGTGGTGGATGCATCATACAATTATAAGCAAAAATCACTCTTCTAGCTTTCTGGATATTTGTCTGTGTTTGGAATCAAGTGTGACTTTATGGTTTGCCTTGTGTGTCAAGTATTTGAAATTTCCACAGAGTCATACATGTTTCATGGAATCACAATAGAAGATTTCATGTTTATGTCATTGCTTTACTTTTTGATTTCATGTATAAAATACTATGACAATTAACATGCTAATGAATTCATTCACATTCTTTCTCTCTCTTTAACTGCTAATAAAAGATATATATCCATTTACATTTTTTTGTATAGAAGATTCATTTTTTTATTGTATTTTTTATATACTATTCTTTGATGTCATCTACTGTAGCACCTAAACAATTTGACTTTAAAAGGACATTTTTCTTTAGACTTTTTCCGGAATTTTGCCTATTAAAAAAATGCTATTTTTCAAAAATGTTTTTGTCTCTTGTGTATTTGTTAATATATATTTCCATAAGAATAAATATGTAACTATCCTTTTATTCTACTATATCCTTCTTTGCTTTTAAAAAACTTAGATTGATACATCTATTTTACAATTAGCCAATAATTTTTACTGTAACATATTGAACATACAACAAAATTAATACACACAATTTTATGATAACTTTTATATCCAATGTTAGCCCAAATAAATAAAAAAAATCAATAAAAAAATGACAATTACAAAATTTGAAACCCTATGAATTTTTTTAAAATAAGCCATCAAACAAAAGTAGACAATTTAAGTATAATCTTATTTATAACAACATAATCTTTTTTAAGTATATAAAACTCACTACATAAATAATGTAATGGCATTTAAGATTTAGCTTTAATATAGTGAAACATTCAAGTTAACAATACAATGATACATTCTTGTGTATATCCTACTGGATGTGCATCAAAATTTATTCTTGTTTCCAAGCATAGCCTGAATTGTTTGCTCAAACAAAGATTTAGTCTATTCAAAATCATTAATATTTAATGTGACTTAATGACAGCCATGATGACTGGTAATTTCCCATGCTTTCGCTTCTACTTCAGCTTCTCCCAGCAAGTATTGCTATTATTAAATACAATCTGGGACATCTTGAGAGTTGAGACATTTACCTTGTTATAATCCAGTATCCGAGAAAGAATATGAAAACCACTTTGATACACGATTAGGATTACCACAAAAGGTTCATGTTTTGTAATACCTAACATCTAAAATTATTAATATTGTACCAATAACATATAAAATTCCACATAATAGTATAAAATTAACAAAAAGAAAAAACATCCGATAAACATGACACAGAGAGTAGCAAGATGTTAGTTTCTGCAAATAAGAATAAACAAATATATGAATATAAGAGGGAGAGGCTTAAAATATTTAATTTTATTATTTATTTATAATGGAAAATTATCTCTAATGTTATGAAAATAAATCAATAACGAACGGACCTTCAAATCAAGCACTAAACTCAACTGAGTTTTTAAGAGTTCATCATTAGTTGTCAATATTTTTAGGCTGTAAACAAATCTTTTTCTACATGCGGGGTAGCATTGATATCTAAAAAAAAATATAGGTCATATATATCAACAATATGTATTCAAAATGAGAAAGAGTTCTTTGAATACGTGAAATGTTTGGAAGAAAATAAAATAGGCTACTGAATTAATAATTATAAAGAAGTAGATAAATCAATTAGTTTATTTTGAAAAAACTTTACCTGAAATACATTGACTGCATTCTAAATTATTACCGCAATTGTTGGTAGAAATTTGATGAGAAGCAGAATTATTTGCTAAAGTGCTTTGTGAAGAGTTGATATACCTTCTTATTCTTAATGGTTGCAGTCTTTGATTGATATGATTCTTTATAGTTGATGTTGATGAGAAAAGATTACTAATAGCTGTGCAAGATACAATTAGAAGTTAACCACAAAATGCATTTTCGTGCATGAGACAATTTTGTGTAATTTTATTAAGATTGAAGGTTTCTAAATATTAGCATGACTGGAATTGATCTACTTTTTTCCTAAACATGTGTAATTATTAGGATCACCAAAAAAATCATGATCAATAAAAAAATAAACTCGATTGCATTTTGGTCTTTCAAAATGCATAATTACTACTTTTTCTTGGGCCAAAACATGTCTTTTATTATCTCCTACTTAAGTTAAATGGTTTTTTTAATATAAAAAAAAGTTAAATGTTAATACATATTCTAGTAATTTAATGGATTGATTGGAAAATAATTTTTTTTTCTTTTCCTTTGTTATTTTTATAAAGTTTTTTTTCAAAGACTGATTTCATAATACTAATTTTTTTAAATAAAAAATTATTAAAATATTATCTAACCTTTATCCTATCCATTAATATTGATGTAAGATATAAGAGTTCGCTCCCATGTAAGTTCGTAAGAAGAGAAATTTTTTAAAATATATATATCTCGCATTAAATTTGAATCTCCATATTTGTTGTTTTTATATAAAAATTGACCTTTTTCTATTTATATCTGAATCGTTAAATGAGAAAGACCTTAAAAAAAAGCAACACATACGAATCTTAATTCGTAAAACAATTTTTAAAAGAATAAGAATAAATAATTATTTTTTATTATAAAAAATTCAGACACTGATAAAATTAACCATAGAATCTAAACTAACGTTATATTCATAAAAAATGAATTTCATCAAAAAAAAAATATTCAATAGTTAATTTTTGTTAATTCTATTAAAAAATTACTCAAAATTATCAAATTAACTATCATGATCAGTTTTAAAATTCCCAATCTAACTACAATAACAACAATCAAAAGTTTAAAATCACCACTAAACTTTCATAATTTTCTTCTACCTATATAGCCTACTTTATCTCCATAACCTCCATAACACAACACGATAAATAATATTAATTATAATTTTGCCTCCTCTTCTTCATTTTTTTAAGAGATTTCTTTAGTTTTTGATTTGTCCTTGACTTCATGCAGGTGGCAACAATTAATAAGTATTAAATAAAATAAATTTGAACTAATTTTTTTTTTTTAGATTTTACATTTGCATAAATAAAACCTATTTTCTAAATTAGTTCAAGTCATTAGGCTTTGCTTCACAAAAGTTGACTGCAATGGCAATGATAGAGTCACTTTTGGAATTGTTTTATGAAAGGTTTTTGTTAAATAACTCGTTAAATATTAAAAGAAAAAAAATAATGTTAGTGGAATTTAATAAAATTTAACTTTTCATCCTTATAAAAATATTTATTTTTTATCCTAATAAAAAATCTTGGTTTCAGTGCAATTTATTCTTAATTTTAGTTTATTCTGTTAAGAAAACTAAAATGTTGATATGATAAAATTTACCCTGAATTTCTTTATTTGTTTTAAATAATTATTGAAATTAAATATTACAAGATTCCTCACAATTTTAAATTAAAAAGTCTAGGTGTTATCTAATTTAGTAATTTATTGTTTATTTATTTATTGTTACCTATATATCAGTTTGTTTATTTATTGTTGTTTTGATTGGTGTCGAATGACTAATATATGATTAATGACTTGGTTTTGTTAGGTTGAAACTTAATTGGTCACGAACTTCATCTCGCACAACACGTTTGATGAAAGGAAAATCTCTCAAACATTCTATTAAACTCTAACTTATTAAAAGTTCCAAACACCCTCAAAATTAACTTCATTCTTTTAACATTGTTGTTTAACATACTCTTTCTTGTAGTCACTTGGTAAGTTGGAAACAAAAGAACAAAATTCATGTAATATAAAATTATACACAAACTAAACAAAAAATATCCCTAATGCCGTATCTTCCAAGTGATGTCTCCATACTAATTGCATCAATGATGGACGCACTAATTGCTACGGAGAACTTTAAAATCGAGTAATCATTAAGAATAGAGCATCAGCGTGTATTCCTAAAAATACAAAAATTAAATCTTAGAAAAAGAAACAAAAAGAAAAACAAACTTGCAATATTTACCTAAGGCTCGTTGGAAGCATCATGTGGACTTTAATCTGCCTGTTTTTTGGCTTCCAATGTTCTCTGGATAAAAAAAAGCACATATTCTTAAGAAGCCATTAGATTTATCAACTAAGGATCATCATCTACATCTAGCAACTAAACCATGAAACCGACAAAAAATATTTTTTATGGAATTTGTAACTTGCTTTAGCCACTTAAACAATGTTTTCAGAACCCGTAACTCAAAATCATAACGATGTAGAGAGCATTTTCATCAAGAATTCCACTAATGAGCTAATGAAAAATCTTGACAATGTATACAATGGGCTAGTTATTTAATCCAATAGAGATAAATAATAAAAACTCCTCTACAGATTATTCTAAATTCAAAAACTCTCATTCAGTTATTTCACATCAAATTTCAAATTTCAAATCCCCCAATTTTAAATTTCAAATTTTTAAAAATTCAATTAATTATTTCAAAAAAATAACTATCCAAAATCCTAATTTACCAAAATATTTGACTCCAATACCCTCTTCTTTTTCAACCGGCGATTTGCTGCTTGGCTTGCCACACGCCACTCACCCATAGTAAAAATAACCATCCACTTAAGAATAAAAATAATCATCCGTAGACCTTATGAATTGAACATCCAACATATTTTAATTATATATAACTAAACCCAATCCAGTCAAAATAATCATCTACATAAAAATTAAAATAACCATTCGCATACCTACTAAAATGACCATCTTAAATTGAACATTAAATACAATAAAATATCTCATTTACATGAAAAATAAACATCTACATGCATACATAAAACTTCCACTGCATACTGTCTCCCAGCATCCCTTTGCGCATCCAGCATCGATCTTCTGATCGCTTCTCCGTTGACGCTGCTGTCGCCGCCATCATGCCTATCGTCGTTTCGTGCCGACCCGCCATCCTCGGACTCGGCGTCTCCATCCTCACTAAAACCCTTCCATTCACTGCGGGGTTCTCAGACTTTGGCGACCCAATTCTGTGACTCGTCTACCTCGCCTTCTTCTTCGCCAAGCTTGTAGATGAAAAAGTGGTGAAATAGAATTATTCTAACGAAGCATTGAAGGTCTTAAAAAAGTGGAGAAATTCATGAACTTTCCTGCTACAAAGTCTTGTTGGTTTAATAATGACAAGTCTGATATTCTTGGTTTCTTGAAAGTAGTTGTTGCCACCGACGATGATGAATTATACAAAGGTGTATGAGAATTGTGATGCTGCTGATGCCGCTTGGTGTTTATTATTATCTTTATTTTTTGAGGGTGTCTTCTTCGTTGTTATGATACTACTACTTGTACTTGATGATGATGATCCTTCTTTTACCACAACTTGCTCCAAGGAACCATCATTCCAGTAACTAAAAATTCAAAAAATGAAATAAAAAAACGAGAGAGAGTGAGTGAAGAAAGAGAGGGAGAGTGGCTTCTTACACGGAGGTTGGCTTCTTAAGGGATTCATCAAGTCCGATCTTGGAAACCGCATCGCATACGAGTTCGTCTCACTCTTCGAAAGCTCCTCGCTGGGATTAGGGTACAGCTTGGTCTTCAGCGAAGCGCTTTTCGCGCCGGCGATCCCGTCGATTTTAGCGGCACCGATGAGAGAGGATGGAGAGGGAGACCAGTTGGAGGTGTTCGTAACTGTTTGAAATCCTTATTTGCTTTGTATTTAAAATTGAAAATAATTTTGTAATTAATTAATTTAATTATCATTTAATATTGATTTCAAAAATACTTTTGTGGTATACATTGTACACTAATTACATTGACTCCTCATACTTTCTCTTAGTTAAACCATATTAATTTTGTCCAAGTTAGACCGAATAAACCGGTCTAAATTAATATTTTTGGGTTAATTGTCAAATTGGTCCTCAAAATATCACGCGATTGTCATTTTCATCCCACAATGATTTTTTTAATCAAATTAGTCCCTGAAAGATATAACATAAGTCGCGTTTGTCCTTCCGTTAACTGTTTAACCCATTCCATTAACGTTGTTTCACGTGTAGCGTGAAGTGAAACGACACCGTTTGTGGTAACAGTGGGTTATGCTTAAAATGATGTCGTTTCTTACTTCCTCAGCCCTCATTACTCTTCCCTCAAAACAGACGAAACAAATACAGAGAAGAGGAAGAATCGTCGATCGTAGAAACATCGGAGGCACCCCTTCATCGGCAACGCTTCACCGACTGCGACTGCGCTTGAGTGGCTCACTCTCTAGGCCACCGTTGCTTGGGCGTCCCAGGCTCGGTCTTCTCCTCCCAGTCAAGAGAAACAGAGAGAGAAGACAAAGAATCAACGATCATTGGAAGGACAGAGGTGTTGTCATCGGCTAAAATCATGTTTCTTGATAAATTAGTATTACCCACATGCATTGTTTATGATAATTGATTTGTTTCCCTAACCTTGTACAAAAGCTTTATACTTGATGAGCATAGCCAAATTGATCAAATTACTCCACATATCCATGGATTAAAATTAACCAACATAGCGAATTAATCATGGTATAGTAGTATTATTTCTTTGGTCATCACAATGCAATCTATCGTCACTTGGATTTTAAAAAAATACCGAATGACAAACCAAAAAAAATAAAAAACAGAGCACACAAATTTTAATCAACTTGTAACAAATTAACCAAATAAGAAAGAGAATCAATCAAAACCCTAACATTACCACCAGGCACCAGCAAAAAAAAACCAACTTGAAACCCATTGAAGGAATCATTGATTATCTCTCTCGCAGATGATAATGCCTTCCATGACAGTGCGATGGTAGCCTCTCACGCACAACGAACGCATTCGCACTACTCACTGCGTCGCCGATGATAGCACTGTCTTCTTCCCTTTGACCGGAGCTTCGTCACCTTCTTTCTTCGTTCTGAGTGGTTAAAGAATAGAGAGTGAATGAGTGAAGCTGTAAATGGAAGGAGATGAAGCTCCACTAAATACTAAACGACGTCATGTTTGAAACAAGGACTTATAATAATCAAAATGGCATCGTTTTAATGTCATTGTTAGCACGATCCACGTGGCCAAATGTTAACAAAATCTGTTAATCCACTGACAAAAGGACCATCGCGATTGATTTTGAATTATTCGAGGACTAATTTGATTAAAAAATTAATTTATGGACGATTTTAAAAAATGGCTTATCTTTCAAAAACCAATTTAACTATCAACTCTAATATTTTTTTACATAAAATGACTACAACTCTGTCCAAAATACCCACATTCAAATTTGCTAATTCCAAGTGTACCCTTTGCCAAATTAAATTAGGGTTCAATTATCTACTTATACCATTTGCACATTTTCTCGATTTAGGAAACCATCATCTTCTCAGCTCGAGCTGCTACTCCGTCGCCCGCGCCAGGACCACCACCTCGTTGTTGCCATGGTAGCCACCATGAGTTGGGTGAGTTGCCGTCGCATGAGTTGCCGTCGCAAGCTGAAGTTAGTAGCCACTCATCTTCTCCCATCGCAAATCGCAGGACCAGCACGCCGAGCACGACATCGGCGTTTGTAAGCTAGGTGAGTTGCCGTTTAGCCAACACAGGACCAGCATCTTCTTTTCTACTGTGTTCTCATCTTCTCTTCTTTTGCCAATGCAGGACCATCTGAAAATAGGTCTTCTAGCCGCCGCCAGGACAACCACCTCCTCGTCATCGTTAACTTGCCACCGTGACCTTAGTTAGTTGCCCTGATCTTAATTTGTGTCGTAATTGCATAATGTATAACTAATTTGTTCATTTAATATTCAATTTTTCATAGACAAGTCGTGTTAAATTTTAATCTATGAATTGAAGTCCTGAGATTTTTGTATAATTTTTTTACTTTCATAACTTTGAGATGATGGTTATTTTGCAATTTGTGGTATTGAAATCACTCCTGCTTGCATTTATCTAGCTATAGAAATTTGCAAATTGAATTACTTTTGCATTGTTTATGTATTCTATGAATTGAATATGCCAGACCATCCCTACTTGCACTACATTTTGTAGAATTCAAAAAATACTACGATTTGTAGTCACGTAAATTTGAGGACGGGAAATTTGTTCTTATTAGGCTAGAAAATTGTTCATTTAGGAGTATATACTACTAAACAGTAATGAAGTGGCCTTCTATGAGATTCTGTTTTAAGTTAGCTTTGTTTTGGTTTATGGAAGGGAACAAGTTTTTTTTTAATTTAAAGAAAAAGAAAAAAAAAGAAGTCGTATGAGTATTTTTTTTTTATTACCAAAATTTTTCAACTTTTGTATACTAGTTTAAAGAGACAATTGTTATTAATACTACATTTCTTACAAGGTTTATTGAAAGGATTCAGTAATGTTTTGAAAGGACAAGATAGCACAAAGTAAAATCTACCTATAATATTGGATCACAGTATTGGACTTCTAAAGTAATAGTATTATACAATAATTATTATTTGCTTAATGTTTGACTAATGTTATCTCTATCTGTTGTATTAAACTTTTTTGCAGTTCCTTAAAAAAAACTAAAGGACAAGATAGCTGAATTTCAATTTGGTTTAAATTTATCTCTTTTGTTTTAGAATTATGTTCAGTTCCTTTGTAAATAATATGTCTTAACTCACACAAATTTAATATATGTATATAAGAAAATGTTGTCATAATTGTTTGTAAAATTTTATTTTATTAAATATGTTGGATGTTAGAATGTTAGAAGTTGCCAATAAGCAAGGTTTGGAATTTCATATTTTGAATTGTAAATATGAAATTGACCTACCTACAAAATTAAAATTAGATAGAAGCTAATACAACTTTTTTGAAAAATTTAGGACCAAAAGTCTAAAATGGATTTGACACAAATGGACACCGTCAATTCCTAATTTGACGAGCATTAACAAGACGTAATACTGTTGAATTTTTTTAATAACATTGTGTATAAGATTTGGATTTTTATGAGTTACACTATTTCTATATAAAGAGGCAGGATTCAAAATAAAAAATTTTAAAACCCAACTCCTTGTATACTTACACCTCATAAACATTAAAAGAAATCATCCGCGTGACAAAAGATCCATCTCTATTCACTCAAATTTTTCAGTTTCAATTTTATTCCACATTCTATACGGTCCAAAACAATGTGGTTATTTTCTATTCTCAGAATCTCAGCTGCCTTAACTGGACCACGGTACATAACACCACATGTAAAAAAATAAAATAAAATTTAGTACCATAAAAATACGAAATAAATTTTATATAAATATTATACTTACAGGTCTTAAATTATTAAATTCAAGTGTAGCAATGATGTCAGCAACAACTGGTTGAGTCTCATGTACTCCTTACAGATTGAAAAATGCGAAACTTATATTCAAGCTGTAAAAATAAATATAACATATAAGAATTAAAAAAGAAAAAAAATATTACCAGTTAACTCAATTTATTTTACTATAATGAATAAAAAATTCAACTAAATTAATAATAATATCTCATTAAATTATACCTTTCTATTGATTGTATTTGGTTGCTTTCTGCCTACAAATGCAGCTACTTTCAGTTACACATCTATTATCCAACGCCCAATAGAAAGTATGACGAGCACTTAATGCAAAAGCCCCCATCTCATCAAGTGGACCAAGAAGAAATCAACAAACCAACTCCGGAACTGGAGCTTTCCTTACTTTCTCATATTATTCATCCTTCAAAAAATTGTTAATCATGTCTTGTGGAGAGATGGTAATTTTTTCTTGGTCATTGAGTTTATCTTTTAGATTAAAAATAGCCTCTATAAAACCAGCAACCGACATAGTCCAACAAATTCCTAAATTAAAAAAATTATTTAGCACTTAATAAATTATT
>NC_029793.2:1548046-1548611 GCF_000816755.2 Arachis ipaensis | reverse complement strand
TGTTAATGAAAAATCAATAAATAATTTATTGAATAAATAATTTATTCAATGAATTAAAATTATTTATTGAATAAATAATTTATTAAATGCTAAATAATTTTTTTAATTTAGAAATTTATAGGGCTATATCGGTTGCTGGTCTTATAGAAGCTACTTTTAATCTAAAAGATAAACTCAATGACCAAGAAAAAATCACCATCTCTCCACAAGACATGATTAGCAATTTTTTTAGGGATGAAAAATATGAGAAAGTAAGGAAAGCTCTAGTTCCGAATTTGGTCTGTAGATTTTCTCTTGGTCCACATGATGAGATGAGGGGTTTTGCATCAAGTGCTTGTCATGTTCTCTATTGGGCGTTGGACTATGGATGTATAACTGAAAGA
The DNA here is from genome assembly GCF_000816755.2 of Arachis ipaensis. Taxonomy (NCBI): domain Eukaryota; kingdom Viridiplantae; phylum Streptophyta; class Magnoliopsida; order Fabales; family Fabaceae; genus Arachis; species Arachis ipaensis. The sequence goes on along the minus strand of NC_029793.2, from coordinate 1,548,228 downwards.
AACTGTCCATTTGTAGGCAAAAAGCAATCAATAGAAAGATATAATTTATTGAGATATTACTATTAATTTAATAAAATTTTTTATTCATTATAGTAAAATAAATTGTAACAAGTAATTTTTTTTTTACTTCTTTTTCTTTTTTAATTCTTATATGTTAAATTTATTTCTGCGGCCTGAATATA
>NC_029793.2:1546494-1547567 GCF_000816755.2 Arachis ipaensis | reverse complement strand
CCGTGGTCTAGCTAGAACAGCTAAGATTCTGAGGATATAACCACGTTTTGGTAGTTGGCCGTAAAAGTAAAATCATCCACGAAAGAAGGAAAGAATATTTTATTATAAAAAATAGTTGGAGATCATCATGTACAGACAGCGGCTATAGGAAAATATCCCGTAAACCGTATAGAATGTGGAAGAAAATTAGGGCCGGAAGATTTGAGTTAATAGAGATAGATATCTTTTGACACGCGGGATGATTCCTTTTAATGTTTATACGGTGTAAGTATGCAAGGAGTTGGGTTTTAGAATTTTTCATTTTGGATCCTATCTCTTTATATAGACATCATGTAACTCATAAAGATCCAAATCTTGTACAATGTTATTAAAAAAAACTCAACAACATGTTTGTCTTGTTAGTTCTCATCAAATTAGGAATTGATAGTGTCCATTTGTGTCAAATTCATTTTAGACATTTGGTCCTAAATTTTCAAATAAAATGATATTAGTTTCTATCTAATTTGGAATTTTATATTTTGAATTGTAAGTATGAAATTGGCCTACATACAAAATTAAATAGAAGCTAATATAATTTTTTTTTTTAAATTTAGGACCAAAATTCTAAAATGGATTTGGCACAAAAGGACACCATCAATTCCTAATTTAATGAGTACAAATAAGACAAATATACTGTTGAATTTTTTAAAAACATTGTGCATAAGATTTAGATTTTTATGAGTTACACTATGTCTATATAAAGAAGTAGGATTCAAAATAAAAAATTCTAAAACCCAACTCCTTGCATACTTATACCTAATAAACATTAAAAGAAATCACCTCGCGTGTTAAAAGATCATCTCTATTAACTCAAATCTTCCAGCTTCAATTTTCTTCCACATTCTGTACTGTTTCTACATGATTTACGGGGTATTTTCCCATAGCCGCCGTTTACTCATGATAATCCCCAGCTATTTTTTATTATAAAATATTCTTCTCATCTTCCGTGGATGATTTTACTTTCACGACCAACTACCAAAACAATGTGATTATTCTTTATTTTCAGAATCTCATCTGTTTTAACTGAACCACGG
>NC_029793.2:1512713-1546440 GCF_000816755.2 Arachis ipaensis | reverse complement strand
TATTTTTAAGCTTTATAAATAAATATAACATATAAGAATTAAGAAAAAAAGAAAAAAAATATATTACCAGTTAAACTCAATTTATTTTACTATAATGAATAAAAAATTTTATTAAATTAATAATAATATTCCACTAAATTATACCTTTCTATTGATTATATTTGGTTGCTTTCTATCTACAAATGGACAGCTTCTTTCAGTTACACATCTATTGTCCAACGTTCAATAGAGAGGATGACGATCACTTAATGCAAAACTCCCCATCTCATGTTCTTTGTCCCTCAAAAAATTGTTAATGTGTGGAGAGATAGTGATTTCTTCTTGATCATTGAATTTATCTTTTATATTAAAGGTAATCTCTATAAGACCTGCTACCGACGTAGCACAACAAATTCCTAAATTAAAAAAATTATTTAGCATTCAATAAATTATTTTATAAAAAATCAATAAATAATTTATTGAGTGCTAAAAAATTTTTTATTTAGATATTTGTTGGGCTATGTCGGTTGCTGGTCTTATAGATGCTACCTTTAATTTAAAAGATAAACTCAATGAACAAAAAGAAATCACCATCTCTCCACAGACATGATTAACAATTTATGATTAACAATTTTTTGAGGAATGAAGAATACGAGAGAGTAAGGAGAACTCTAGTTTCGAGGTTGGTATGTGGATTTTCTCTTAGTCCACATGGAGGTTTTGCATTAAATGCTCGTCATGCTCTTTATTATGCATTGGACAATAGATGTATAACTGAGAAAATTGTCTATTTGTTGGCAGAAAGCAACTAAATACAATCAATAGAAAAGTATAATTTAATGAGATATTATTATTAATTTAATAGAATTTTTTATTTATTATAATAAAATAAATTAAGTTTAACTGGTAATATATTTTTTTTATTTTTTTTAATTCTTATATGTTATATTTATTTATGTAACCTGAATATAAGTTTTATACTTTTCAATCTGTAAAGAGTATATGAGACACATTGGAGACTCAACCAGTTGTTGCTGACATCATTGCTACACCTGAATTTAATAGTTTAAAACCTGTAAGTATAATATTATATAAAATTTATTTCGTATTTTTATGATACTAAATTTTATTTTATTTTATTATATAGGTGTTATGTACCGTGGTCCAACTAGAGCATCTAAGAATAACCACATTATTTTGATAGTTGGCCGTAAAAGTAAAATCATCCACGAAATACGGGAAAAATTTTATTATAAAAAATAGGTGAAAATTATCATGGACAGACGGCAGTTATAGAAAAATATCCCGTAAACCGTACAGAAATCGTATAGAATGTGAAAGAAAATTGAAACTGAAAAATTTGAATTAATAGAGATGGATCTTTTAACACGCGAGATGATTCCTTTTAATGTTTATAAGGTGTAAATATGCAAGGAGTTGGACTTTAGAATTTTTCATTTTGAATCTTACCTCTTTATATAGAAATAGTGTAACTCATAAAAATCCAAATCTTTGTACAAAGTTATTAAAAAAAGCTCAACAGCATGTTTGTCTTGTTAGTACTCATCAAATTAGAAATTGATGGTGTCCATTTGTGTCAAATCCATTTTAGGTTTTTGGTCCTAAATTTTCAAATAAAATGATATTAGCCTTTATCTAATCTTAATCTTGCATGTAGATCAATTTCATACTTACAATTCAAAATATAAAATTCCAATCCTTATTTATTAGCAACAGCAACTTCTAACATCCAATATATTTAATAAAAAGGGAGTATTGTTTTGGTCCCTAATGTTGAGAGGTAAGAATCGAAACCGTCCTTCATCTAATTTTCGATTTAGAATCGTCTTTAATGTTTTTCTACGTATTAAAATCGTCCTTTTTTATTAATTTTTTTATTCCTAAAGTACCCATATTTTAATAAAAATAATATAAAATTTAAAAAAAAAAATAAAAAAAGAACGCCGGGAAGGGGAGCCCAAGCTACCGATCTACCCATCTGTCAAGTGCGTCGCCGCCGTTGATGCATGCTGATCTACCTAGTCGCCGTCGCTCCGCCGCCCACAAGCTGCCGGTGGTCCTGCAACGCCGCTTGCATCTGCTTCTTTGTGCTTTGAATTTCTGATTTGACTGTACTTCTCTATTGATTTGGCTTTGTGCTTTAATTTTCTGCTTTTGCTTCTCTTTCTTGTTGAATTTTCAGCTTTGTGCTTGAGTCACTGCTTCTGCTTCTCCATCGTTGAATTTGTGCTTCTTGTTGAATTTTCTGCTTTCTGTTTCTACTTGTGTTGATTTAGTTTTTGAATTTGTTGAATTTGTGTTTATTTGTTGAATTCCTGACTCCTAATTTGTTGAATTTGTATTGTTCATGTTATTCTTGGTGGTGGTGGTGTTGGTGTTAGTGGTGGAAGTAAATGTGCCAGTAATAGGAAAGGATATTTTTGTCCGAAAAAAATTATAAAGATGATTTTAATACGAAAAAAATCGTAAGGACAATTCCAAATCGAAAATTAGATGAGGGACGGTTTCGATTCTCATCCCAACATTAGGAATCAAAACAATACTTACCCCTTGATAAAACAAAATTTCACAAACAATTACGACAACATTTTTTTATATACATATATTAAATTTGCATGAATTAAGACACATTATATACAAACGAACTAAACACAATTCTAAAATAAAAAAGATAAGTTTAGACAAACTAACCTGAAACTCAGCGCCATCTTGTCCTTCAGTTTTTTTTCAAGGAACTGAAAAAAAGTTTAATACAACAGATAGAGATAACATTAGTCAAACATTAAGCAAATAATAATTATTCTATAATACTATTACTTTAGAAGACCAATAGTGAGAACCAATATTATAGGTAGATTTCACTTTCTGCTATCTTGTCCTTTCAAAACATTATTGAATCCTTTCAATAAACCTTGCAAGAAATGTAGTATTAATTAATAATCTAGTATACAAAAATTGAAAAATTTTGATAATAAAAAAATACTCATACTGCTTTAAGTTTAATACAGATAACATTAGTCAAACATTAAGCAAATAATAATTATTCTATAATACTATTACTTTAGAAGACCAATAGTGAGAACCAATATTATAGGTAGATTTCACTTTCTGCTATCTTGTCCTTTCAAAACATTATAAACATTATTGATGGTCTCGCAAATTCAATTCATAGAATACACAAACAATGCAAAAGTGATTCAATTCGCAGAATTTCTACAGCTAGATAAATACAAGCAACAAGCAGGGCAATACCACAAAAAGCAGTATAACCATCATCTCAAAGTTATGAAAGTAAACAAATTGTACAAAAATATCAGGACTTCAATCTTCAATTTAAAATCTAACACTACTTATCTATGAAAAATTGAATATTGAATGAACAAATCAGTTATACATTATACAATCACGACACAAATTAAGATCAGAGCGACTAACCAAGGTCACGGTGGCAAGTTAATGATGACGAGGAGGTGGTTATCCTGGGGGTGGCTAGAGGACCTATCTTTAGATGGTCCTGCATTGGCAAAAGAAGAGAAGATGAGAACACAGTGGAAAAGAAGATGCTGGTCCTTTGGTCCCAAGGTCCTAGCATGCTCAGATCCACCGGCCTGAAATAAGAAATTGACAGCGAATTTCATCATCAAATGAAGAAACACAATGACAATTCCATAATAGGAAAAAAAAAAGAAAAGAAAAAAGCACTCTCAAAAATGTTCCAGTTCAAAAATCTTTACCTCAATGTACTTCTTAGCATTATCCCAGGCACCACCCGTGTTTGATGCTGATATTGCAATCTGAAAAAACAATTCAAAAGAACAAAGATTCAGAAAACTTGACAGGAATGTTGGAACACAATACTTCCAACTGAACTTCACATAATGCAGTCTTAGTAACTGATATTACCTGCACACCAGAAACAAGAGCACCTGCAAGAACGCCTGAGAGAGTTTCCACACCAAAGAAGGTACCGACAATGAGTGGTGTAAGCATGACAAGGGCACCTGGAGGAATCATATCCTTGATGGATGCATCAGTGGAAATCTTGACGCATGTGGCATAATCAGGCTTGGCGTGACCCTCCATGAGTCCTGGAATGGTGTTGAACTGCCTGAGAACTTCCTCAACCATCTTCAAAGCTGCACTTCCTACACTCTTCATGGTCATGGCAGAGAACCAGTAGGGGAGCATGGCGCCAACTAAGAGTCCAATAAAGACCTTGGGAGTCAAGACATCAACAGTTGAAATTCCTGCTCTGCTGACAAAGGCACCGAATAGGGCCAAAGATACCAGAGCAGCAGATCCAATGGCGAATCCCTAGTGATGGAAGAACAGAACACAACTCAGGTGTAACTTTGGGCTCATAATCATGATGAAAATGACCAGAGGATAAGAAGTAATCAATAACATTAGAATATTTTTTAACCATGGCTATAGATACTAATCTATATTTTAGCATAGATGTAACGCCATAGTCATTTGAACAAAAATATAGGCTGAATGTATGCAACCACTCTAAAAGCTTCAAATTACCTTGCCAATGGCAGCAGTTGTGTTGCCAGCAGCATCAAGTGCATCAGTTCTCTCGCGGATACGATGGCTCATTCCAGCCATTTCAGCAATGCCTCCAGCATTGTCACTGATAGGTCCATAGGCATCAATAGCCAATCCAGTAGCAATAGTACTAAGCATTCCAAGGGCAGCCACAGCAATTCCATACATTGCAGCAAAACTGAAACTTACGAAGATACTTATGGCAATGGCAAAAATAGGAATAATGACAGACTTGTATCCTAGCGCAAGGCCAAAGATGACATTGGTTGCAGCTCCAGTCCGGCAGGAATCAGCAACATCTTGTACAGGGCTGAAAGTCAATCACAAAAAGGAAGTTAAGGGCATTACACATCTATCTATAAATGAAATATAGTAAGGCACGTCAGAAACTCAGCATTCAGCTACCTGTAAGCATTGCTTGTATAATATTCCGTGACAAACCCTATAATAAGTCCAGCCCAGAGTCCTACGGCCACACATAGGAATAACTGCCTGAAAATGTCAACCATGTAAAAACAACTCTATTAAAAACGTTATCAACAATCCAAGATAACAAAAATAAATGAAATATGGGAATATAATCAAGAAACGGAGACACGAGGTTTTAATGGAATAATCTAAAGCAATACTATGTATATACAAAACCAGGCCAAGAAATTCAACAAACAATTTTTTCCCATAAAAAAACATTAAAACAAACTTAACGTACCAGCTCTTAACTTCTTTCTGAGCTCCAAAGTTGAAAATAGTGAAGGTCGATGGGAGAGCAAGCCAACTAATAATTGCAATTCCAACAGTCATGAGTGCTGTAGAAATGATAAGCTGCTTTTTCAATGCTGGTTCAATTTCCTTGACGGCTTTGATCTCAAAGAAATCAGTTGCAAAGAGAGTAGTAATCAAACAGATGAGAATGCCCACAGAGCTGACAAGTAGGGGATACAACATGGCAGTGAAGTCATGGTCGATTCCAAATGAGGAAATGGAAGCAACAACAAGGGCAGCACAAGATGATTCAGCATAGGAGAATTCAATTCATAGAATACACAAACAATGCAAAAGTGATTCAATTCGCAGAATTTCTACAGCTAGATAAATACAAGCAGGGATGATTTCAATACCACAAAAAGCAGTATAACCATCATCTCAAAGTTATGAAAGTAAACAAATTGTACAAAAATATCAGGACTTCAATTCATAGATTAAAATCTAACACTACTTATCTATGAAAAATTGAATATTGAATGAACAAATCAGTTATACATTATACAATCACGACACAAATTAAGATCAGAGCGACTAACCAAGGTCACGGTGGCAAGTTAATGATGACGAGGAGGTGGTTATCCTGGGGGTGGCTAGAGGACCTATCTTTAGATGGTCCTGCATTGGCAAAAGAAGAGAAGATGAGAACACAGTGGAAAAGAAGATGCTGGTCCTTTGGTCCCAAGGTCCTAGCATGCTCAGATCCACCGGCCTGAAATAAGAAATTGACAGCGAATTTCATCATCAAATGAAGAAACACAATGACAATTCCATAATAGGAAAAAAAAAAGAAAAGAAAAAAGCACTCTCAAAAATGTTCCAGTTCAAAAATCTTTACCTCAATGTACTTCTTAGCATTATCCCAGGCACCACCCGTGTTTGATGCTGATATTGCAATCTGAAAAAACAATTCAAAAGAACAAAGATTCAGAAAACTTGACAGGAATGTTGGAACACAATACTTCCAACTGAACTTCACATAATGCAGTCTTAGTAACTGATATTACCTGCACACCAGAAACAAGAGCACCTGCAAGAACGCCTGAGAGAGTTTCCACACCAAAGAAGGTACCGACAATGAGTGGTGTAAGCATGACAAGGGCACCTGGAGGAATCATATCCTTGATGGATGCATCAGTGGAAATCTTGACGCATGTGGCATAATCAGGCTTGGCGTGACCCTCCATGAGTCCTGGAATGGTGTTGAACTGCCTGAGAACTTCCTCAACCATCTTCAAAGCTGCACTTCCTACACTCTTCATGGTCATGGCAGAGAACCAGTAGGGGAGCATGGCGCCAACTAAGAGTCCAATAAAGACCTTGGGAGTCAAGACATCAACAGTTGAAATTCCTGCTCTGCTGACAAAGGCACCGAATAGGGCCAAAGATACCAGAGCAGCAGATCCAATGGCGAATCCCTAGTGATGGAAGAACAGAACACAACTCAGGTGTAACTTTGGGCTCATAATCATGATGAAAATGACCAGAGGATAAGAAGTAATCAATAACATTAGAATATTTTTTAACCATGGCTATAGATACTAATCTATATTTTAGCATAGATGTAACGCCATAGTCATTTGAACAAAAATATAGGCTGAATTGTATGCAACCACTCTAAAAGCTTCAAATTACCTTGCCAATGGCAGCAGTTGTGTTGCCAGCAGCATCCAGTGCATCAGTTCTCTCGCGGATACGATGGCTCATTCCAGCCATTTCAGCAATGCCTCCAGCATTGTCACTGATAGGTCCATAGGCATCAATAGCCAATCCAGTAGCAATAGTACTAAGCATTCCAAGGGCAGCCACAGCAATTCCATACATTGCAGCAAAACTGAAACTTACGAAGATACTTATGGCAATGGCAAAAATAGGAATAATGACAGACTTGTATCCTAGCGCAAGGCCAAAGATGACATTGGTTGCAGCTCCAGTCCGGCAGGAATCAGCAACATCTTGTACAGGGCTGAAAGTCAATCACAAAAAGGAAGTTAAGGGCATTACACATCTATAAACGAAATATAGTAAGGCACGTCAGAAACTCAGCATTCAGCTACCTGTAAGCATTGCTTGTATAATATTCCGTGACAAACCCTATAATAAGTCCAGCCCAGAGTCCTACGGCCACACATAGGAATAACTGCCTGAAAATGTCAACCATGTAAAACAATTCTATTAAATACGTTATCAACAATCCAAGATAACAAAAATAAATGGAATATGAGAATATAATCAAGAAACAGAGACACAAGCTTTTAATGGAATCATCTAAACCAATACTATGTATATACAGAACCAGGCCAAGAAATTCAACAAACAATTTTTTTCCCCATAAAAAAACATTAAAACAAACTTAACGTACCAGCTCTTAACTTTTTTCTGAGCTCCAAAGTTGAAAATAGTGAAGGACGATGGGAGAGCAAGCCAACTAATAATTGCAATTCCAATAGTCATGAGTGCTGTAGAAATGATAAGCTGCTTTTTCAATGCTGGTTCAATTTCCTTGACGGCTTTGATCTCAAAGAAATCAGTTGCAAAGAGAGTAGTAATCAAACAGATGAGAATGCCCACAGAGCTGACAAGAAGGGGATACAACATAGCAGTGAAGTCGTGGTCGATTCCAAATGAGGAAATGGAAGCAACAACAAGGGAAGCACAAGATGATTCGGCATAGGAGCCAAAAAGATCAGAGCCCATCCCAGCAATATCTCCAACATTGTCACCAACATTGTCAGCATTCACCTGATAAGATCATGAAAATGGATCAATTGTTTCAGCAAATACAGGGAGGACTGATGAGATAACTACATTATCCTTCAATCAATTCTTCCTGTGAAGAACAGGGAAAAGGAAGTAGAAAGGGGGGAAATGTGACTTACAGCAGGGTTTCTTGGATCATCCTCGGGGATATTTCTTTCAACTTTTCCTACAAGGTCAGCACCAACATCAGCAGCCTTGGTATAGATACCACCACCAACTCTCCCAAACAGAGCCATGGAAGATCCACCCAAGCCATAACCAGTTATAGCCTCAAAAAGACCTTCCCTATCAAATAAGAAAAAGTGATAAATTGATCACAGTTCATTTCAAGGAAGGAAAATCAAGAGACGTAATGGAGAAGTAAGGCTAAATGGGAAATATTATTAAACAAGTAAACTAAGAAGTTGAGATATACCAGGTTCAAACACCTCATAAAAAATGTAGAGACCCAAGAAGCCTACTAATCATCTATTCAATTTTTCTTTTCCTAAATATGCGCATGCATTCAAAGTTGTCTGTAAGCAACCATTTATGTTATGCTGGTGAAAATGAGAAGTCAAAAGCCATTAAATTACCACCCTTTCTAGTACATAAATCATCACATGCTGAAAAATATTGTCTGGGGTCAAATAGTGTGGTTTAGAACAATGCCAAGACAAAGTATATGATTTATGAACGAGAATACAATGATTTGTGAACGAGAATACTATGTCTCAGCTTCTACTTTCTCAACTACCCCTCTTCATCACTTAAATTTATGCTATTGTTACTAATTGATATTCCTAACTACTTGAGCCCAGACCCATGATATCAAACTGCTAACCATCTGATCAACAACTTGGATAAACGATTAACATGTTTCTAGGAACGTGTTCAATAAATTAAAATCTGAACCTAAAGAAAGTACCCCAACCTCCCCAGACAGTTGCATTACACCTAGAAGCAGCTAATCAAACAATTTATTGGTCAGGAAGCACAATCTTGGAAGTTGCATGCAATTTAATGTAAAAAAAGTTCTTATGAATTGGTACAGTGAAAGTTAATCAACAGCCAATCCATCTCAATTCAGTTGTTCCATCAACCAATATCCAGCAATTATCACCTGACCTAGGCGTAGTAGTAGTATGCAAATCACAAAAAACAGTGAAAACCGATTTTCAATTCAACCTCAATATATGAGGCGGCAACCTCTGAGTGCTTCTCATTAGTCCTGGCAATAAATATGTCCCAGAAAACCGACCACCACTCGAATAGAAATCCTCGGGGAGCATCGATAGCTGAAATCGCAAAACAAGGAACCAAATTAGTAAAATGAACTTCTATCGCCGGTAAAAAGATAATAAAATGGACAAAAAGTAAGCATTAATTAGCTTCTTTATTTTCCAAATAGCTCACCAACGGGGTCCGAGTATACTTTCCCAGCTTGAAAAGCCTGAGCTGAAGCCTTCAAGTCCCTCTTCACAAGGTAATCATGGATGTAAACATCTAACCTGAAATCTCACACAGTATAAAGAGCATGTTTCATGAGCCAGTTCAACCATGAGAGAAACCAAAGTTTTCACCTTTACATCGAATATCATCACAGAACACATCACAAAACCCCAGTAACTAAAAATCATCAGCAAGCCCCAAATGCAGCCAAGAATGAAAGAGTTCAACAACCAGAAGCTACAATTTTTATCAGGTTAAAGAACAAAAAAAATAAAAATTTCACCCTTGTACTTCCACATGGTTATGAAAACCCTAACATACCCATCAAAATATTCACACACATTTGCGAAATACAATACGAATGGAGCCAAAATGAGACAGATAAACCAAAACCAAACCCAAATCGAAAAAGAACACCCCAAATCACAAAAAATAAAGCACAATAATTTGTAAGACAAAAAACCCATGTTTCAAAACTGAATTAAAAAGTAGAGATAAAACATGAAACAGTGAAAAAAAAAAACGAAAATGTTAAAAAAGAAAAACAGAGAAAGAGAGAGAGTGAGAAACATATCATACATCTTATCAGCCTCCCAGTTAGTTTGAGGCATGATGAGATTGAATGGTACTAAGGGAATGGAAGAGTTTGAGCTCGAAGGTTTGTTTAGTTTGGTTGCGGTTGCAGTTGCAAAGGACTAGAATTTGGGTTGACACAGAAGAGAGAGAATGAAGAGAAAAAAAAGAAAAAGGCACTGTGGAAAGAGAAAGAGAAGAGAAACGAAGCCAAGGAGAGATAGAAAGAAAAAATCCAAAGGGTATGAAATGAAGGTGTGAACAAAAACGACGACGCCTCGAAAGCTTTATGCTGTGTTTGTATGAGTAGAAAATGGAAAGAAAGAACAGGGAAGAAGAAAAATGGGAAATAATATGATTATTTTTTATTGTTTGGTTGAAGAGGAAAATTAGAGAAAAAAATGGATGAACTAATTTTTTTTTCTTTAATATTGAAAAAGAAAATGAAAAAAATTAATGTTTTTCATTTTATTTCTAATACTACTTTTTTATTTTTTTTATATATTTTATAATATAAGAGTAAAATTATCTTTTTATAATATTTTTTTTTGTTTTTTTTATTTTAAATACATCTAAAAAAATAAAAAATTATTTAATTTTTTTTCTTTCATTTTTTTCCTTTCTATTTACTTCCTCTTTATTTCTTTCTTTCTAACTAAATATTTCTTTACTTTCAACCAGTAGAAAAAATATGGAAAGTTACTAACACAACTACTCAACCGAACAAATAAGAAAAACAAAAAAAAAACAAAACAAAACAAAACACACAACGTTAGATTCAGCTCCAAAAACGACACGTCAGAAAAATAAACCGACGACACAACGAGATCTCTAGTAAGAAAAGCTCAGATCTCACCTTCGGAGATGGCGCTTTGAATGTCGGCACACTTGACCACGACGCTATGGTCGTTAATTCCTTCCTCCTCTTCGATGAGTTGTTGTTGTTACTGTTACCGCTCGAAGACGACGTTGCGTGCGGTGTGAGCTTCACCTTTGAAACGAGGAACCACTGCACCAGTGAGAACACGATCCCGACGACGGCGCATACCGGAATCACTATCTCCGTCGCGAGCTCCGACAGAATAGCCTCTCCCATTCTCGCCTGAAAAAACCTAACTCCGCCGGTTACCTCACCGGAAAAATGTAAAGCGGCGTTCGCCGGAACACAGAGAGAAATGGAGTGTAAGTCACGGAGAGAGTGTGACCTCGAGTGCGGCGAGGCTTGCGGTTTTATAGCGGGGGAGAGAATGATGGCGTGCGTGAAAATTACGAACGTTATGTTGTACCCTGTTTTGCGACCGTTGGATTTGGTGTCATTAGATTTGAAGTGATTTGAACGGTGGATGAGTGAGGAAATGGAATGAAATTAAGGCGGGAGAGAGGGAAATGATTTTGGAGAATGGAGAGTGTGTTACACACGGATATATGGTAGTTTTTTATATTATTTATTATTTTCTTTATTTATTTTGGTATGCGGACATATGGTAAATTTACTTGGGGAGGTTATATAGTGTAACTCTCGTTACCTAGGTGATAATATTCATACAAATATTTTATTTAGACATTAAAATTAATTATTATATATTTTATATATTAAAATAAATATTATTTAACTTATTTTTAATATATATTTTATATTAATAACTAATTTTAATATATGCTTAATATAATTGGTATTTGATTTAATGCATTTAACTATTTATGGTTTTTTTTGTTATAATAATCATTTACTAGAATTATTTGCTGTTGACCAATAAAAAAGGGTAAATTTTATTTACAAAATATATAATAAAATATTTATACTTTTTTGAAAGTACAAACATATCCTTAAATAACGTAAAAAAAAAACTTTAGTAAGCTAAATCTAGGTTGTTTGGATTTTTCCTTGGCATTTATAATTTACCTCGAAAATTTATTATTATATTCTAAGTGACACAAAAATAATTGCTTGCAAGTTGCAACGTAAACCCTATTAAATGAAAATATTTCAAGTTATACATGCCTAATTGCTTTATGTATGATGGTTCTAGTTTTGTATATTAAAACTCCATTAAAAATAATTAGTCTCATAATGTTGTCTTATTAACTCAAATTTAACCTTCTCTTATAGAAAATACATATAATTTCAAAAAAAAAAAGAAAAAAGAAAAAAACAAATACGAAAATAAAAAANTTTATTTTTTTCTTTACACAAATTTAGAATAAAGAATATATTTATAAAAAATTTGATAGGAATAATAAAAGAAAAAAAAAAGTGTGTCTCCGTTTAATGTAGGAGTGATAATAAATAGAATAGGATATAATTTAGATTCAATTCTAATTCTATTCGTGGGTTTATTTTTCACTAAAATTTAATCTTATTCTATACTTGTGTTTATAATATGTCAATTCTAATATTATCCTTCTTTAATTTGAGAATATTTGACCCTACCTGAAATTTTGCGAATCATAAAAAAAATGTAATATCCAATCTAAACGCGGCAATCAAATTGGATCATCACCTTAAAGCTTTGGTATCATTAGTTTTCTTATTTTGTTGAATCCTTAGTTTTCTTATTACATACTCAAATAATTTAAACTAAGCAAGAATAAATATTAAGAAAGGGGCTATTATGTTTTATTTTGCTTAAGAAAAAAGTTAACAAGAATAACAACATATAACAATATATAAGAGTTATGATTAAAAAATTTAAGAGAAATTATAACCTCTTAGCCCCTATAGCTATAATCCTATAGATAGTCCTATACTCCCTTTTCTATTTAGGAAACATTTCAAGTGCATCGAGAAGTACCGGTGCACCAATTGTTTTAACCGTTGATTTCAATTAATATATATTATATATATTTTTTATAATTCAGATCAATGGTTAAAATAAGTGGTGCACCGGTACTCCCGGTGCACTTGAAATGTTTCCTATATTATTATTGTTGGCATAGAGGAATATTCCGTATGCGTTAGGTAATAGGTGGGACCGAGGGTGATTTTCCAGCATTGGATGGACGTAGGGTGTCGGTGATGAGTATGATGGGAAGAATGAAGGGTGTGTGATTAGTGGCTCCGGTGGTCATGGCTGCAGAGGATTGTGATCGGTGTGCTGAGAATATCGTGGGAGCTGAGCTTTCAGATTCAGCAAGAAACGGCCTTAGGGACGCTGACGTAAGCTGTTTTGAATGGAGTGCAAAGCATCCTATCCGATAACACATCCCTTTTCTCTTTTCTCTGTTATTTTTATTTTATTATATTTTGGATAATCCGACAAAAAAAAAAGCTGTCTAATTAGCAAAACACTAGTTATTTTTCTCTTTTCTTTACATAAATTTGAGAGACTATATCATTTGAATTATAATTCATTGACAATTTTTTTAAAATATGTTAATAATAAAAAATTTAAAATATGATAATAATAATTATTAAAAAATAAAATTTCTTATAAGTATTAGATGAGTTCATAGAATTATCAAATTTTAGAAATTAAATATCTTATTTTTATGATTATGTTTGCAAAATAAAATAAAATAAAATCCAATATCTAAAATTTTATTAAGAACAGCTTTATATCTAAAAATATTTTGAGAATATTTTTATTATTAATTTACACCTTATTTTGAAATAGAGTAGTTATATTTCACTTTATCTTTTTTTTAATTTAATATTCCTTTTTCAGATTTGTTTATTCTATTTAATTTTTTTTTATTTGTTCTCATGCTGCTAACCGATACCAAATATTTATAATCTAATATAGGAAATATAAGTCAAATATACAGTATTATCTTTAGAGGATTGTTTTTTATTAAGATAAATATATGTTAGCGGCACTTTAGTTTGAATGGATAAAGTCAGAAAGGCTTGAAGTACAGTTGGTGTTACTGTATTTAATCATCAATTAATTAATTAATTACCTTTTCTTTATGATTTCACTCATTGCGAACCTCTCAAAGTCTCATCAAAGTCTAACTGCTATGTTTGCATTTTCAAAAATTAATACTATTCCAATAATAAATTATAAGTACAGTTAAGTTTTTCTAATTGATTATAGAGAAAAGGACAAATCCGTCCCTGACTTTTTTTTTAGAAGACATTTTCGTCCTTGATGATTGCAAAATACAATGATGTCCCTGACCCTTCAAATTTTTGGACAAATCTATCCCCCCGTTAATCTCAGCCCGTTAGCCTCGCCGGAAAGTGCTGAGCTGGCTACCGTGGCTCTGACGTGGATGTAATGGGGGGACACGTTGGCATGACTTTCTGAAAATGAGACAGATTAGTCCCCAGCCCCCTTAAACGACGCCGTTTCTCCCCCACCCCTCCAAACACATTTTAATTCTCATATGCAATACCCATAACACCCATGCTTTCTACTCTGAATTACTGAAAACCCTAGAAGAGCAACGATCAAAGTTTCCCCCACCCCTGTTTCTCCCTCCAAAAATTGCACTACGTGAAAGAGCAATCGGTCCGTCGTGGAGTTGCTGTGGGAGGCCAACAAGGAGGGTTTCGTTGAGGGCGTAGTTGCTGTCTTCCTTAGAAGGTAAGATCGTGACCCTCTTCGTTTAAGTTTTAGTTATTGTGTGGGAAGAAAGGGTGAATGCAGTGTGTGTGCATGTTGAGAGTGTGGGAAATAGGGGTATAATGTAGTGGTTTGTTTGTTTTGAAAACGTTGTGTGTATGATCAGTAGGGTTTCGTTCAAAATTTTGGTAAGTGTTTATGGACTGAGACGTTGTTGATCATTGGTTAATTTCAGATGGTAGACGTTTTTGTGGTGCCGGTTTTTCACCATGGAGGGAAGTTTGTCAGAGGGATTGATGGAGTCCTGGTTTATGAAAATGGGAAGGAAGAGAGGTTCCCTGAGATGGACCTGGACTTTGTGAACTTTGGAGACCTTGTTACGTTGTTCAAGGGTTTGGGATACCAGTCATACAAGGAAGTATACTGGTATGATCCCACAAGTAGCGACATTGAGTCGGGATTGAACAAGCTAACTGGGGATGCTGGGATAAATGCAATGCGAGAAAACATATCGAAGAACCAAAACTTTGCTGAATTTCATATATACTTTGATCATGGAGTAGATGTTCCTGAGGTTGTTGAGGATGCTGGAAGGGATGCTGATGGGGCAGCCGATGTGGAGGTGGATGTGGATGAGATATTAGAGGAACTGAAGACATCCTCTTCATCGGATGACGGGTATGAAAGCACGGAGGATGTGCTGTACAAACCTCCACCAGCTGGAGTGGAGACCTCTAGTTCTGAGAGTGAAAAAGAAGCCAGTTGCAAGAGAAAAAGACCAACACAGGGTAGAAAAAAGATTGTCACCCCCAAGAAGCCAGCTGCAAGGGGGCAAGGGTCAAAGGGAAAGGCTAAGGTTGAACAGAGGAAGGTTCATAAAAGGGCTAGGGTGAATGTTAGGGGAGAAAATAGTTCAGGGGTTAAGGCTGGTGGTCAGGGGCTGCTCGGCCGAATGATGAAGGAGGAGGCAGTGGTAATCCTGGTGTTGAGCCGAACAATGCAGGGGTTGGGGGTTTCTACATTAGTGAGTTGTCATCAGAAATGGAAGAAATCGTATTTGAGTATGAATCCGAGGAGTTGCATACACCCATTTCATCTGATGATGAAGGTAGCAGCAGGAAATTTCCTGAATTCGATGATGACTATGCTCACGGTGAGGGGAGGTTTGAGTTGGGAACCAGATTCGCTATTGTTGAAAGGTTTAAGGAGGTGGTGAAGGATTCCTTCATAGCTGAAGGGAGGGAGCTGAAGTGGATAAAGAATGACAAGGAGAGGGTAAGGGTGGGTTGCAAGGATGAGGAGTGTCCATTCCTGGTTCATTTGTCCTATAACAAAACCCTGCAGTGCTATCAAGTAAAGACATATGTGCAAGAACATACTTGTGCAAGGGATTTAGGGAGCAATGCAGCTGACCAGCATTGGCTGAGCAAGAAGATTGAAAAGAGGATGGCAACCCAACCCCACATGAACACGAAGGAGGCTACTGATTTTCTGAGAGAGGATTTTTCATTATGTCCCCACCCTAAGATGGTGTACAGAGCAGTGGTTGAGGCCAGGGAGAAGATCATGAGCAATGAGAGGGACCAATACAAACGGAGCAGAGACTATTGTGAGCAGATTCTGTTGAGCAATCCAGGTTCGACGGCCAGGTTGGAGCTTATGCTAGTTCCAGAATCACCTCCCGTATTTGATAAGCTATACATCTGCTTGGACGCCTGCAAGAAAGGGTTCAAGGATGGGTGCAGACCTTTGTTGCACCTTAATGGGTGTTTCTTGAAGACCTACTACATGGGCTGGCTTCTAGCAGCAGTTGCCCAAGATGCCAATAATCAGTTCTACGTTGTTGCATATGGAGTTGTTAGGGGTGAGACCAAAGATGCTTGGAAATGGTTCCTGACTAATCTCCAGGAAGACATTGGTGACAGTGCCAGCCATGGGTGGACCTTCATATCA
Source organism: Arachis ipaensis (assembly GCF_000816755.2). Classification (NCBI taxonomy): domain Eukaryota; kingdom Viridiplantae; phylum Streptophyta; class Magnoliopsida; order Fabales; family Fabaceae; genus Arachis; species Arachis ipaensis. The sequence continues at coordinate 1,529,902 of NC_029793.2, read as the reverse complement.
GACCAACAAAAAGTAAGCTTTAATTATGATTAGTCAATTAGTTTAGTTTCAAATATCTACTGTTTAATTTCAACTAACATTCCTTAATGTCCCTCTTATGGTGCAGGGTTTATTGCCTGCGCTAAAGGAGGTTACGCCACATGCAAAACTCTGCAATTGTGTGATGCACATGTGAAAAAATTTTATCAATCGCTTCAAAGACTTGTACATTAGGGAGGTTGTGTGGGAGTGTGCTAGATGCACAACCATTGCAGAATTCAAGGAATGTATGGATAAGCTGAAGCAAGTTAACCATGGGGCTTGGGAATATCTCAGCAGGTTTCCACCAGAAAGTTGGGTTAAGGCATATTTCTCTCATGCCCCAAAGGTTGATAACCTCACAAATAATATGTGTGAGGTTTTCAATGCAAAAATAGTTACTTACCGTACGAAGCCCATCCTCACCATGTGTGAAGAAATCAGATGTTATCTCATGAGGAGGATGGTGAATCACAAACGGGTCCTTGATAACCACACTGGAAAGCTAGCACCAGTACAGCAGAAGAGGATGGAGAGGTTACTCAGTCTGAGTACTAAGTGGATGGCCGAATGGGTTGGTGACAACGAGCGAAAAAGGTTTGAGGTGAGCCGGAAGGCAAGCAAGGTTGATGTGGATCTAATTAAATACACTTGCTCGTGCAACAAATGGCAACTTACTGGTAACCTATGGATCTGTTCAGTATGAATTATTGTTAGATTCTTTTGTTATGTTGCACATTTTTTAAACTGTTTCCCTTGTCAACTCAGGCATGCCTTGCATACATGCACTTGCTGCCATTAGGAAGAGACGGGACCAGCCACAAGACTACGTGCACCCTTGGCTGTGTATGGAGTCAATAAGGAGGACTTATGCACATTGCATTCAACCAGTGCCAAGTTCAGAGTTCTGGGCCAGAACTGAGTTCACACAGCCAGACCCACCAATCAGCAAAAGAGGGATTGGGCGCCCAAAGGTGCATAATCGGCAGAAAGACCCTGCAGAACCAATGATGCAAGGGGGTAAGCTGAAGAAGTCGTTCTCTGTGTCATGCAGCAAGTGTGGTGAGAAGGGCCATAATTACAAAACTTGCAAAGGAGCACCATCGAACCCGAATTGGAAACTGAAGACCAAAAAGCCTAAGAAGAAGAAAGAGAGCACATCCCAAACACTTGTATGTCTTCCTTTGTCACAGTCTGCTCCACAACCAGAGGTAAAATCATTTGGTTAATAATGGTATATTTGCTTATAAGATCCAGCAACTACTGTGTCCCTAGTGATTGTAGTTCAGACTTTAAAATGTCTTAGTACTTTAAACCTCAGGGATTTGTATGTCTTAGTAACTAAATCTTGAAGGATTGATTTGTATTAGTATATGATTCCTGAGGGACTTATATGTCCTAACATTAAATTGTCAACTAATTTACCCTTCATATCCAGGATCATTCACACAGCCAACCACCCAGCGCAACACCACAGCAGCAACAACCTACTGTAACTGTTTAACTTTTTGCACTTTATAAGCTGCTTAGAATATGCTCTAAGTACATACTGCTTGATTATGTTGGCATCTTATATGGCAGGTTCCAACTGCGACGACTGTTGCCCCTGCTCCAGCAAAAGTTACAAGATCAACAATTGTATTAGGACCACCTGCCCCAACGGGTTCCAGTGCCAGGCCATCCACCCCAAATTTAAACCAGCCCTTCATGCCCCCAGGAAATGCTCCATCCATGGTCACCAGCACAGCTCGCCATAAACAGCCAAAGTTCAGACCAAAACAGAAGATTTTCAGGCCACCTACTCCACTTGCTCAAGGGCCACCACCTTCTAGCACACAGCACCAAGACACAACTCACCTAGCCCCATCTAGCACGCAGGCAGCTGCACAGCCTCAGCAGCTCCCACCCCCACAAGCAGATAAACCAACTGTCTCAGCGTTGAAGGAGTCCAACGAATGAAGCAACTCATGTCTTATGTTATTTTGTGGGAAATATGTCCTGCTGTAAACGTTTTTTGTTTTACCCAGATATAACTCTCTTTTTGTTGGGTATTAGCCAGTTTTTTTGGTTACATGTTTCTGGTTAAGTAAAAACTTGTCACTGGCTACATGCCATACATGTGCAGACAATACTAGCCAAGTAGTCGTCCTTTTTTTTTTGGATTCTCAGTTACAATGAACAATGTTTGGGTTCAAAGGTTTAATGCAGTTACTCAGTTTGTAATTACCTGTGTTATTGCCAGCTTTCATTTTCTGCATTACATTGCAATATACAGGGTACAAGATTCATACATTTCTAGAAAGAATATGTTCAAATTTTTCCAGGCAACACGTAACAAAATTTATCATATTCAACCATCACTCAGTTCTTACAACGTACAATACCAGCAATCAGGACAATTATAATCACATACATACACCATCTAACTGGATTTTTTTTGGATTCTAAAGCTACAATCCTCTTCTCTAAACAAATGATCTTTTTCTCCATGTCATGCTTCCATTCATCCTCTTCAACGTCGCCTAATTCCTTCTCTGCCTGGAACCTTGAATCACTCAACCCAAGCCTTCCAATGTGCTCATCTAACCACAAAAAAAACTTGCAATGGGGTTGTCTCACCTGCACATATTCATTCCACACATATCACCATGAAAACCTGGGTTACCCAAAACCCTAACACTAACAGATTCCCACAGTTATACATACCTTATAAAACGGACATCCGAGAAATAATCTGTTAGGGTTGCTACTCGTCTTCGACATGAACATGGTGGCATGTTCTCCACAGAAGCACTTCGGTGACACCCCATCTTTGCCATCCTTCCCCTTACGACCAGAACCTTCCGCGAATTGCTCTTCTCTTCCTACACCTCCACTCCTTCGGGAGCAAGATGATACCCATCCGATGCCATGCTCCCTTTCTTCGTTCACCACCTTCGCCCTTTCTGTGCAGACGAGGAAATAGGGTTCAAGATTTTGAAGGATTGGGGGTGGGGGAGAAACGGCGTCGTTTAAGGGGGCTGGGGACTAATCTGTCTCATTTTCAGAAAGTCATGCCAACGTGTCCCCCCATTACATCCACGTCAGAGCCACGGCAGCCAACTCAGCACTTTCCGGCGAGGCTAACGGGCTGAGATTAACGGGGGGATAGATTTGTCCAAAAATTTGAAGGGTCAGGGACATCATTGTATTTTGCAATCATCAAGGACGAAAATGTCTTCTAAAAAAAGGTCAGGGACGGATTTGTCCTTTTCTCTTGATTATATGTTAAATTCAATAAAAACATTTAGGTATGGTAATTGATCGAGGAGACATTGAAATATTATGTTTTTCTCTTAATATATGAGGGGGGAAACATTATTCTGTAAGATAAATTACTAATATTTAAATGAAAACTGTTTAGTCACCAAAAAAAAAGGAAACTGTTTATTTATATAACATTTAACTCTAAGAGTTAACTTAGCAAAATAACATAATTCTAAAATAATAAACTCATGTTTCCAATCAAAATACTAAACTTATTCTTATAAGCGAGAAAATAATAATTAATTTTATTTATATATTTTGCTAAATGTATCAAATAAACTTATTGCCAAAGGGAGCAAAATTTTATACAAATCCGCCAAACCAAAATCTGTTTCATGAATCCACCAATGCACATTTATATGTAGTTCGAACTAGCCTGATTCGAACTCCATTTCTACATAATTCGAACCAGCTTGGTTTGAATTATACACAAACACACGCACACACTAATTTGAACCAACTTGGTTATATTATATATATATATATATTAGTGAAACTGTACTAACTACTACAACTAAGATTGATTATAGCTAATCAGCCAACTAATCTAGCTAACACACTAACATTACAAACAAACATAGTTAAAATACAATAAAATATTAGTCTAAAAGTTCAAAATATATCTTGTTTTATATTTTGCTTCTTCTTTTTTTTCCCCCCTTTTTTTTAGGGTGTTTAATTGGAATATCATAAATAGGAATTAAAGAGACAACCTGGAATTTTGGATTTGAACTACCAAATGTCTAATGGGGACCACATACCAAGCAGCAATTGAAAACTAAGGCTTAATTTTAAAGACAATACTGTGATAATATGATTTTTATAGAGGAAAAATAAAGAGGGCTTTATAATCTATGTAAAAAATAATAATAAAAATAAAATAACACATTCTTTTAAAAAAGTATCTAATTATCTATTAAAGAGCATTTTTATTATTTTTTTCATCATTTTTTATTTTTACCTAACATCTACCTAATATTTAAGGGTGTGTTTGTTTTTGTGGACAGAACACAAAAACATGAACAATACATATATAAAACGTGTTTGGATAGAGAGATATGAACACTGAATACAATATTTTTGAGACGCTTTTTTTATTTTTGTGTCCACGAAAGACACTGATAAACACGGAAATAGAAAGGTGGACACGGAATTTTTAATGAAATTTTTTCCCTTTTTTTTTATAGTTATTTTTCATTATTCTCACGTTATCCATTTTTATTATCTAGTGAAAAAAATTCTATCCATTTTATTAGATAGATCTATTTTAGTAATTTTATATTATATTTTAGTCTTGTTTATATTTATCTAAACATAATACTAGACATTATATTAGTGTCTTATCCATTGTATCTAAATACAATACACAAAAAATAATTTTTAGTATCTTTGTCTTAGTATCATGTTATTTCTTGTCTACAAAAATAAACGAGCCTAATAGATAATAATTAATACTCACTATTATAATGCACCTTCAATCATTTAAAAAATTTTAATTTTTTTTATCTTAATGAATGCACAATAAATACATTAGAAAGCTCTATACGCTTACTTTACTCTATAGAATCACTTGTGCTATTTACATTTCTACTCTTGTATTCCTTTCATACTTTATCAAGTTGAATTGTAATTAGAGTAATGCTATATGCCTGATAAAATTTATTTTTTTATTAATATAACGTTAGTTTAGATTTTATAATTAATTTTATCAGCGTCTAAATTTTTTATAGTTAAAAATAATTATCCACTCTTATTCTTTTAGAAATTATTCTATGAGTTAGGATTCGTATGTGTTGCTTTTTTTTTAAGGTCTTTTTTATTGAATGATTCAAATATAAGCAGAAAAAGTCAATTTTTTATATAAAAAAAACAACAAATATGAAGATTCAGTCGAAAAATAAATGGATGTATCGAAACAGATTGTGCATCGCAACAGATTGAATATGTTATAAAAAATAAAAGCTGATATACAATCTAATTCGAGATTTTAATTTAAATACGAACTTAATTATAAAATTGTCCAAATTCAATGCGATTATATATATAAGGTTAGATAATATTTTAAGAAACTTCTCTTCTTATGAGCTTACATGGGAGTGAACTCTTAGATCTTACATCAATATTAAGGCCTAAGGGATAGGATAAAAGTTAGATAATGTTTTAGTAATTTTTTGTTTTAAAAAGTTATAAAAAAAATTAGTATTTTTGAAATTAGTCTTTGAAAAAAATTTTTATAATGTTAACAAAGAAAAAGGGAGAAATTTTTGTTTTACAATCTATCCATTAAATTATTAGAATGTGTATTAACATTTAACTTTTTTTGTTTTCACAGTATTTCAAATAGGCCAATAACTAATTCGTCGAGTGAGCTGACTACTCGACTAAGCCAAATTAGTTGTATTAACATTTAACATTTTTTTTTTGTTATTTAACATTTTTTTGGACTTGGGTTATACCCAACAACCCAAATCCGACTCCAAGAACCACCCGACCCACTTCCTAAACTAATGTTGCGTTAGACATGTCCTTCATGGCCGTCGTTAATGTGAATAGCCTCCATAGTCATGAATTATGCTTTCTAGTTGTTGTGGATGACTTCCTCTATGCGCGAATTCCGTCAAAGCCAACGACGACGACAACAAGCTCTCAGCGCAACAAGCTCTGACGAGGCCAGTGAAAAAGACGACGGGCAAGCTCCGATGCGTGGCAAGCTCCGGCGAGGTAAGCGACGAAGAGGACGAGCAAGCTCCTCAGTGCAGGGATCTCCGACGCCGCCAACAACGAAGATGACGAGGTGGGTCTTTCAAGGTCGTTCCAAAACGTCCGATTTGGTCTCTTCCATGAACAGAGCTCCGACGTGCCTCTGTGTAGGAGGGAGGACAGGAATGTTGGCCGCGATTCCGTGAATCATCAACGCCATAGATTATGTTGGTGCATCTATTCCGTTTGAAATCCAATTAACTGCATTCATTTTTAATATTGTTTCCCATTGAAGAATTTTTGTGAAAATCGTATCAATGGCTCTCTTTTTCTTTCTCTTTTTTTTTTCTTTTTTGTGTGGAGGATCTAGTATCTTATTGTTTGGATGATAATTTTTTTTTCATCTCAAAATTCGTTGCACTGAATCCCATGTTTTTTCTCATTATTGTGTTCTCAAACTTTTTTTTTCTATAATATTACGAATTTTTGTAGACAATTGAAGGCTCCAATTTGAGTACAAAATTTTCGCTTTTACTGTTTTAGCCACTACGTGTGCTAGAAGGTTGCTATCCCTAAGAGTCTACATCAGACCCTTTTCAGTTAAAGCTTCCAAAAATATGTGAATATCTTGAATAAATGTTGATGCTATGCCAATGGAACTTTTGGATTTGATCATCTGCACCAATTTTTTATTGTTTGATTCAATTAATGTCCTTCTCAATTATAAATTGTTTACAATGATAAGGACCTGTCATATTGTCATGACTTCAACTATAATGCTTGAGTTAAGTTTGAATTTTACCTGTAAATCTTAGTAACACCTTCCTTTCTTTGTTTCTAACTACAATAGAAATAATTCTGTTGTTAGATTCCTTCTTGAAGGTAGCATCTACATTTAAGAGACGATGACGAGATAGGGAGCGATGACAACGACCAGCTCCGGAATCTGCTACTTCTGCATAAAGAATATGTTTAAAATAGGGATAAGGAGGCCAAAAAATCTTTATGCAAGTGGCCAAAAAATATTTTTTTTTAAAGCTGTTGGAGATAGATATGTCACTTACATAAAGATGTTTAAAATATTTTTTTTAAATTTTTTTTTATTTTAACCAATCAAATTGTAACACACATAATTAGTTAGTGAATCCCACTAGGGAGCTAATGAGAAATCTTGACAATATATACAATGGGCTGGTTATTTAACCCAATAGAGATAAATAATAAAAACTCCTCCATAGATTATCCTAAATTCAAAAACTTTCATTGAGTTATTTCACATCAAATTTCAAATTTCAAATTTTAAATCCCCTAATTTTAAATTTTAAAGTTTTAAAAAAATTAATTAATTATTTCAAAAAAATAACCATCCAAAATCCTAATTTACCAAAACATTTCATTCCAATACCCTCTTCTTTTTCAACCAGTGATTCGCTGCTTAGCTTGCCACACGCCACTCACCCTTAAGAAAAATAACCATCCACTTAAGAATAAAAATAATCATCCGCATATCTAATGAATTGAACATCCAACATATTTTAATTATATACAACTAACCCAATCCAGTCAAAATAATCATCTAGATAAAAATTAAAATGATCATCCGCATACCTACTAAAATGACCATCTTAAATTGACCTTTAAATACAATAAAATATCCCATTTACATTAAGAATAAACATCTCATTTACATGAAAAATAAACATCTACATGCATACATAAAACTTTTGCTCCGCTGCATACTGTGCCCCAGCATCCCTCTGCGCGTCCAGCATCGATCTTCTGATCGCTTCTTCGATGACGCTGCTGTCGCCGCCATCATGCCTGTCGTCGTTTCGTGCCGACCCACCATCCTTGGACTCGGCGTCTCAATCCTCACTAAAACCCTTTCATTCGCTGCGGCGTTCTCAGACTTTGGAGACCCGATATCGTTACTCGTCTGTCTCGCCTTCTTCTTCGCCAAGCTTGTAGATGAAAAAGTGGTGAAACATAATTATTCTGACGAAGCATTGAAGGTCTTAAAAAAGTGGAGAAATTCATGAACTTTCCTGCTACAAAGTCTTGTTGGTTTAATAATGGCGAGTCTGATATTCTTGGTTTCTTGAAAGTAGTTGTTGCTGCTGACGATGATGAATTATACAAATATGTGTATGAGAATTGTGATGCTGCTGCTGCCGCTTGGTGTTTATTATTATCTTTTTCTTTTGAGGGTGTCTTCTTCGTTGTTATGATACTACTATTTGTACTTGATGATGATGATCTTTCTTTCACCACAACTTGCTCCAAGAAACAATCGTTCCCGTAACTGAAAATTCAAAAAATGAAATAAATAAACAAAAGAGAGAGAGTAAAGAAAGAGAGGGAGAGTGGCTTACACAGAGGTTGGCTTCTTAAGGGATTCATCAAGTCCGGTTGCACGAACTGCTTCTTATACGAGTTCGTCTCACTCTTCGAAAGCTCCTCACTGGAGTTAGGGTACAGTTTGATTTTCAGTGAAGCGCTTCTCGCATCGGTGATTCCGTCGGTTTTAGCGGCACTGATGAGAGAGGATGGAGAGGGAGAGAGAGACTGGTTAGAGGTGTTCGTAACTATTTGAAATCCTTAGTTGCTTTGTATTTAAAATTGGAAATAATTTTGTAATTAATTAATTTAATTATCATTTAATGTTAATTTCAAAAATACTTCTATTGTATACATTGTACACTAATTACATTGGCTTCTTATACTTTCTCTTAGTTAAACCATATTAATTTTGTCCAAATTAGACCGAATAAATCGGTTTGATTGAAAATTAGATAAATTATATTTTAAACCGGTCTGAATTAATATTTTTTATATAAAATGACTACAATTCTGTCCAAAATGCCCACATTCAAAATTGTTAATTCCAAGTGTACCCGTTTGCCAAATCAAATTAGGGTTCACTTATCTACTTATCTCATTTGCTCATCTTCTCGGTTTAGGAAACCATCATCTTCTCAGCTAGAGCCGCTACTCCATCGTCCGCGCCAGCGCCAGGACCACCACCTCGTTGTTGCCATGGTAGCCACCGTGAGTTGGGTGAGTTGCCGTCGCACGCTGAAGTTTGTAAGACCCAGAAATTTCAGAAAAATCTTATTAAGAGCTAATTTTGATTTATTTATTCATTAAGTACCTTAACCTCATAAATTATTTTATTAAAGACAAATTAAAGCAAATCTTGATTAATTGAGTTTAAAGTAATTTAAGGTTTTATCTGATTTTATAATTATCGAATTATTTTCTATACTTGAATAATAACGCTGCCGATCCGCCACGAGCCGCCATCGCAAGTCAATGACGAAGAGAGAGAGAGCCGCGAGGAGGAGTGGGTCGCGCCACCCAGTCGCCGTCGTCGTCTTCGCCGCGCCGCCGTCAGCCATGGGTGAAGCAGAAGAGAGTGTGCGAAAAGAGAGAGACCGACGGGAGAGCATGCGCGCGGGAAGGGAGAAGTCAGTTCTGTCATCGTCGTCGCAGAGAACGCCCACCGCCACTGCACCACGCCTCGCCGCTACCGCCGCGCCGTTGCTGCAAATTGTGCCACGGCTGGGGTTTGTCCCCGCAGTCAACTGGGTCGCCAGGAGAAGCAGAACAAAACAGAGGGAAACGCGAAGGAGGATGACGAAGGCCACCATCGCTGCTATTGCCGTCGCTGGGGTCGTCGGATGCCACCGTGACCACCACTGAACTCTACGCTGCCGTTAGTCACTGATAGAGGTATCTTTGCCGCCTCTATTTCGTCCTTCGCTTTCTTAAACTTGTTCTACTTCCACGTTTACTCTAATATTATCCTATTTTCTGTTACAATTAGGTTGAATATTGACGCTAGTGTTGTCGTGGGACTGCTGAAGCTGCTGTTACTATTTTGTCACTGCTATGGTTTTCATGTTCTAATTTTAATTCAATTCTAGTCCTTACTTTGTCTTGAATCCCAGGGTTGTAATTGCTTTTAATTCCTATCCAATTTGAATCTTCTATTTTGCTGCAACCATGGCCACTGCTGTGAAGACTAATATTGTCGCTGTTCCGGTTGCTGCCACTGCCGTTCCAGTTGCGTGAGAGTCACAGCTGCTGCCATGAATTAAAAGGAGAGGAAATTATCACGATAAATTTATGCGAACTCGGCTAATCGAGGTAGGGGATTGTTTTAAAGTTAAAATATTTTGGAGTTGAATACTTGATAAGTTTAGTAAATTAATGCAAATGAAATATAATGTTGTGATTGAAATGAGCTTTTTGATGTGATTAAAGTTGTGGCTGAATTGAGAATCGATTTATTATTCTTTGAAATTTCTGGCAAAATGATTGGATATATTGATTTTGAACTTTTGATTGAAATTGGTTCTTATTGATTTTGAATGATGAATTTGGGAATATTAGTTTGAAAAGTTGGTTTTGACTGAGTTGAGGTTAAAAGAGGGGACCTGTGATGGGTGGCAAATTCCAGTATTTAGGGGAGGTGTTGTCGGAATTTTTCTAAGAATTTGAAGAAAGTTTTGGTTGTGATTTTGAAAATGATTTTGATTTAAGTAACTTTAATAAAGGAAGTATATTTTGAATGCTTTTAAATATTATTAAAGATAATCGGATTCTTATGATTTTGTTAACTTTGTAGTTTTAAACTCACTTGATTTTTAATAATGAAAGGAAATTTGATTAATTAACTAAAGACTTAAAAACAGTAAAGTAAGTATAAATTCAAGGGTTTGGGAATAGAAAAGTGAGTTTGAGGTTTTTAATGAAATTGAACATAAGAGTTAAGAGGAAGAAGGTTATTTTAAGGAATATGATGAAAACTGTGTGGTATTGATTTAGAGGTAAGTTTAGTAAGTTATTTAAAGATTATATTTAAAATTGAGATGTGATTTAGTGACAATTAATTTTGGTTGAGGTCTGATGATGATTTCGAGGTTGAGGGAGGACAATGATTAAGTATGATTGATGTATGGTGATAATTTTGGTTAATTATAGTGTTGTGGGGGTGAAGATTGTGATTGATGACAATGGTTATGTTACTGATGACAAGATTTGTGATGAATGAGACATGATTAAGAATGATGCGGATGTTGATGAATTATGATTGAAATATTCATATGGCTTATTTATTTGAATTATCTGAGATACGAGTTTCTCTGGGTAAAGAGCCGTGGCTTGCCACCACGTGTTCCAGGTTGAGACTCGATACTCTATTGACCCTGCGACGTAAGGGTGATCGGGCACTTATAAATTTCCGGGAATGGTACCCCCATTGAGCGATTTGATATATATATGAGAAAAAGCTATGCATAGGCTCATGGGGATGCGTGTCGGGGGACAGTCCAATGGTTTAGCAAACCGGACTTGTCGGGTTGGCTTGATAATCGACATATGAGACTCATCAGCCATAGGAGAGGCATACATCATATGTATTTGTATGTTTTGATTGAGTGTGCATTTTTTTGGTTTGCCTAACTGCCTAGCCACATTTATCTGTTATTTGTTTTACTTGTTTTACTTGCTGTACCTAAATCCTACCTGTGATTTCTTTGTTTGTCTTGTATGTGTATGTTTATCTGAGAGACTTTTTGGGTGAAGGCGTGATGAGGGTGGTTTCTGGTATGAGGTAATGAAGGTTGGGGTAGAACGAACTAGGTGTTGTCTTATTATTTTAACTTATGTACTAGTTGGATAGGAAAGAGCAAGTAAATTGAGGGATAGAAAGTCTTTATGCACGACTTTGATTTTTTCATTTTTTTTAAACTATTCACCTTACTGGTTTGTAAACTAAAAGAATTCCTTTACGACTTTTCAAATTAAGTTTTTATACAAAGTTTTTCCCAAAAGGTAATTTCATGGATAAACTGCTTTTATAACGAAACTAATTGTATTTGCAAGTATGTCTTTGCTTTGATGGTATTTCCTTCCCTACTGAGAACCTGCGAGAACGATGTTCTCACTCTCTTACAGGTCTTTTCTTTTTCAGGTTATATGCGACAAAGTTTGGAAGAGCTTATTTATTTCCATTTCTGTTCTAAACGATATTTGTGTTGTATTAGTTACTTTTTCCCTCGTCTTTATCTTTACAAGTTTTATAAGAGAGATATAATTCTGATTATGTAATGCTTGTGAAATTAACAATATGTATATATATGTATTTTTTGTGAGTATTATAATTTGTAATGTATGGATGTAAGCTTTGAAAAAAATATATGGTTTAAGTTTTAAATAGGCTCCTATTTTAGTATTAAATATGTTTAGAGTCGTCGTAATATCCAATTTATCAGAGTGCTGCAGCCGGAAGCATGACGTTCTGATAATGAGGGTGTTACAAAGTTATTAGCCACTCATCTTCTCATCTTCTCCCATCGCAGAACGCAGGACTAGTACTTCAAGCACGACATCAGCGTCGCTGTCGTAACGTTTGTAAGCTGGGTGAGACGTCATTTAGCCAACACCGGACCATCATCTTCTTTTCCACTGTGTTCTCATCTTCTCTTCTTTTGCCAATGCAGGACCATCTGAAGATAGGTCCTCTAGCCGCCGCCAAGACAACCACCTCCTCGTCATCGTTAGCTTGCCACCGTGGCCTTGGTTAGTCGCCCTGATCTTAATTTGTGTCGTGATTGCATAATGTATAACTGATTTGTTCATTCAATATTCAATTTTTCATAGATAAGTAGTGTTAAATTTTAATCTATGAATTGAAAGCTTGAGATTTTTGTATAATTTTTTTTACTTTCATAACTTTGAGACGATGGTTATACTGCAATTTGTGATATTGAAATCATCCCTGCTGGTATTTATCTAGCTGTAGAAATCTGCGAATTGAATTACTTTTGCATTGTTTGTGTATTCTATGAATTGAATCTGCGAGACCATCCCTGCTTGTACTACATTTTGTAGAATTCCAAAAATACTACATTTTGTAATCACGTAGATTTGAGGACTGGACATTTATTTTTATTAGACTAGAAAATCGTTCATTTAGGTGACTACAATTTTCTAGCCTAATAAGAACAAGTGTCCACTCCTCAAATCTACGTGACTACAAAATGTAGTACAAGCAGGGATGGTCTCGCAGATTCAATTCATAGAATACACAAACAATGCAAAAGTAATTCAATTCGCAGATTTCTACAGCTAGATAAATACAAGTAGGGATGATTTCAATACCACAAATTGCAGTATAACCATCATCTCAAAGTTATGAAGGTAAATAAATTATACAAAAATCTCAGGACTTCAATTCATAGATTAAAATTTAATACTACTTATCTATGAAAAATTGAATATTGAATGAACAAATCAGTTATACATTATGCAATCACGACACAAATTAAGATCAGGGCGACTAACCAAGGTCACTGTGGCAAGCTAATGATGACGAGGAGGTGGTTGTCCTGGCGGTGGCTAGAGGACCTATCTTCAGATGGTCCTGCATTGGCAAAAGAAGAGAAAGAGAATATGAGAACACAGTGGAAAAGAAGATGATGGTCCTGTGTTGGCTAAACGGCGACTCACCCAGTTTACAAACGCTACAACAGGGATGCTGATGTCGTGCTCGGCGTACTAGTCCTGCGTTCTGTGATGGGAGAAGATGAGTGGCTACTAACTTAAGCGTGCGACGGCAACTCACGGTGGCTACCATGGCAACGAGGTGGTGGTCCTGGCGTGGGCGACGGAGTAGCGGCTCTAGCTGAGAAGATGATGGTTTCCTAAACCGAGGAGATGAGCAAATAAGATAAGTAGATAACTGAACCCTAATTTGATTTGGCAAAGGGTACACTTGGAATTAGCAATTTTGAATGTGGGTATTTTGGACAGGGTTGTAGTTATTTTATATAAAAAATATTAATTCAGACCGGTTTCAAAATTTAGTTTATCTAATTTTCAATCGAACCGATTTATTTGGTCTAACTTGAACAAAATTAATATGGTTTAACTAAGAGAAAGTATGAGGAGCCAATGTAATTAGTGTACAATGTATATAATAGAAGTATTTTTGAAATTAACATTAGATGTTAATTAAATTAATTAATTACAAAATTATTTCCAATTTTAAATAGTCCAGAGTTACAATACAAACACTAAACATAAAAATCGTAGTTATCTCCAGCATTGCCATCAACAACTAGACGGAACAAAGCCAATCCACTCTTTGTAGTTCCTAATCGACTTAGTAATAACTTCTGCAACGCATGTTTCTTGATTTCTGAAAATCCTGGCATTCCTTTCCAGCCACGTATTCCAAATGATAGCAAAAAAATCAATTAGCCACCTGTTACGTTCGACTTTTCTTACAGGAGCTCTTGTCCAACTTTCGAAGTGTTACTTAATGGTTCCTGAAATAGACCAAAATTTATTATAGGCGTATAACTAAGCACACCACGCCTACCACGTGAACTCACAGCCAATGAATAAGTGGAAATCATTCTCAGTTTCTTTTTTACATAAAACACAAATCATATCCCCGTGATCAATAATGCCCAATCTAATCAATCTTTCCTTAGTATTGACCCTACCAACTAACACAAACCAGGTGAATAGCTCAACTCTTGGTGGTACTAGTCCTCTCCATATAGATTTAGTGAAACTATAACTCGTAATGTCCTCTGAGAAAGTCTCAGCCTGCAAAGCTTGCACAAATAAGTTAGTAGAGTAAACTCCTGATCTATCAAATTTCTATACTATTATGTCCTCCCTCTCACTTGTTAACCTGACAGATTGTAGAATTCCATGAAGTTGGTTAACTAATTCTAACTCCATTGGAATAGTACCATTCTCCAATGAAAGTTTCATATCCACTCCAACCCATCCCACAACCCATAGTCCCTTCTTACAAATCCGACTTGATATGAAACCGAGAAAAGTCTTGGAAATACATCCTGCAACACACCACATGATAACCAATTATCTTCCTAGAAATGAATTCTTCTACCATCTCCTAACTCTAATGATAACCCTCTGACCATCTTATCTCTCGCTTGATGTTTTCTTATCTGCAATTGACAAATGTCCCTCCACGGACCCTTTATATTAGGAGCTGGCTGACAAGAAAGAAGGACATTTGGATTCAAGTCATTGCAGGAGCACACAATTTTCTTCCATAATGGGCAATCCTCATTTGAAAACCGCCACTACCACTTGAACAACAATGCTGTATTCCGGAGCACTGCATCGCCCACGCCCAAACCCCCGAAGCGTTTTGGAGCTTGTACAATATCCCACCTTACCAAAGGTACCCCATCCCTTCCGTCCTCGTTACTCCACAAGAACCTCCTCTGCAAAGATATCAACTTATCTGCTACTGCTCTAGACATCTTATATAAATTAAGATAGTAAACTGACAGACTATTAAGCACAAATTTGATGAGTACCAGCTTACCATATTTATTAATCGTTTTGGCTTTCCATAAATTAAGTTTTTCTTCTACTTTATCTATAATAGGTTTTCATGTATTGACCAATTTCAGATTCACTCCCAAAAAAATACCAAAATATTTATAAAAAAAAATATTTAATAGTTAATTTTTGTTAATTCTATTAAAAAATTACTTAAAATTATCAAATTAATCCTATTATCATGATCAACCTTTGAAATTTCCAATCCAATTGCAATAACAACAATCAAAAGTTCAACATCACCACTAAACTTTCATAATCTTCTTCAACCTATATAGCACACTTCATCTCCATAACCTCCATAACATAACACAAGAAATAATATTGGTTATAATTTGAATGTCATTACATAGCATGGAGAATAAGATCTCATGTCCCCATTCCATAAAGAGAAATTAAGGATTGAGAAAGGTGCTTCAGATTAGCCGACAGGATAGTGAGCTGTAAATGAGTTAATAATCCACCGTGTTTAAAGCATAATTCTTTTATAATAGATAACTATCAAAATTTATAACCAACTTGAATTGGTCGAGTGGTGAACTCACTTGTCTACTTAAGTAAGTGTTGAATGTTTGAATCTCGTATTGTGCATGTAGGACATGTAGGATACCGTGGAAAACAAAAAAAAAATTATCAAAATTTATTATTTAATTATAAACTTATTTTTAAAATTTTTTTAATTTAATTTAATAATTTAATAATATATTTTATTCTATATTTTTAAATATTAATAATTAATTAATAGACAAAAATAACAAATTTTAAAGATGTTCTAACATTCTTCATTCTGGACCAATAAATAAAATGCATAAATGAAACCTATTTTCTATATTAGTTTAAGTCATTGGGCTTTACTTGACAAAAGTTGACTGCAATGGCAATGAGAGAGTCACTTTTGGAATTGTTTTATGAAAGGTTTTTGTTAAGTCGTTAAATATTAAAAGAATGAAAATAATGTTGGTGGAATTTGATAAAATTTAACTTTTCATCCTTATAAAAATATTTATTTTTTATCCTAATAAAAAATTTTGGTTTCAGTGCAATAAAATAAAAATAATTTATTTTATTCTTATTTTTAGTTTATTCTGTTAAGAAAACTAAAATGTTGATATGATAAAATTTAGCCTGAATTTCTTTATTTGTTTTGGATAATAATGATTGAAATTAAATTATATATAAATAAATAAATTCTACTTAACTTTTTATTTTAAGGAGGAGGATATACGAGTTCTCTATCAATTTCCTTTTTTTTTTTTTAATTCTTGTCTTTACCTTTGTTTTTCTTTTTTTATTTTCATTATCCCTTTTTCTTTTCTTCGAAGTTAAAACCAGCGGGAAAATTCTTTTAAATTAAATGGTGCGTGACTAGAGATCCAATATTTATTCTAAGTTTGTAACCAATTGTGTTATTCGGATTTTCTTTAAAATATTTAGAATTTTTTATTAGTTCGATGGTTTGAATTATTTGATCTGTTAATTTACTTTAGTTACTAAAAATCCAAAATTAACATTTCAATCTATGAAATTATATTTTGCCAATGACTTTGTAACTTAACTAGTCAAACACTTTATAAATAGATTACATCCTTTATTTATAAATAGACATTTTTCATCATACACTTACAACAATATCCAAACACCTCTTAATATACAATTTCATCATAAATACTAACAATAAAGATATTTTGCACATAACTATTCATATAATAAGTTTCGTTAAATTTAATACTTGTTTAATAAAAATAATTAGATGAATACACATGTATAGT
>NC_029793.2:1508127-1512627 GCF_000816755.2 Arachis ipaensis | reverse complement strand
CAAATTAAAGTAAACCAAAAATGATTGATATTCCGATCATCAATTGTCTTTATGAGATTCTTTTCCCCTTTCATCATATGTATTTTTTGTTTTTTTAAAGAAAAAAATATATTATCCTAAAAAAATAATACAATACAAATGATGTGTATATAATTTCAGAACAGTTATTGACAATCATTCACAATTGTGTAGAGTTAGATATTATTATCATCATCGTGATATTAACAAGGTACCAACTATGTCCCATTAGATATACTCTCCACCTAGAAGGACATAGAATAAATAAAAAACAAAAATTAAAAATTAAAAATTAAAAAAATGAAGTAAAATATGGGAAGGGTATCTTTCCCTTTGTGAAGGGTTTGGTTTGTGCATTGGTTGCTAATATGTTTATGTATGTTTGAATATATATCACTTTCACGTTCCCGTTATCATTAGTGCTTAATTTAGTAAATATTTTTATTTATAACATTCTTCTTTGTACAATTTAATATATCTGGAGAAAAAATAGGAGAGTTTTAAATTATTAATTAAGATATATAATAAATGCTAATAATTTTGGGATATTATTTATACCAGATTAGCTAATATATATTCTAAACCAACGCAAGTTGGCACAGATGGATGAGGATCTGTGTCCTTTAACCATCTCTCTCTGATTTCATATTCACTGGAGAATGGGAATGGAGCTTACTTACTTGGGAGGGTCACCTACTTTGTCTCTGCAGGGATTAGTCATTGGACTTTCGGCCTGATAGATACTCTGGTGTAAACAAAAAAAAAAAGCTAATATATATTTTAAGAGTACAAGTTAAAATTATAAATTAAAATATTTTTTAAATGTAAAGTTTAATTTTTAATATATTTATTGTGCATTTATTAAGATAAAAAAATAAAAATTTGGACACAAAAATAAAAAAAGCGTCTCAAAAATATTGTATTCAGTGTTCATATCTCTCTATCCAAACACGTTTTATATATGTATTGTTCATGTTTTTGTGTTCTGTCCACAAAAACAAACACACCCTTAAATATTAGGTAGATGTTAGGTAAAAATAAAAAATGATGAAAAAAATAATAAAAATGCTCTTTAATAGATAATTAGATACTTTTTTAAAAGAATGTGTTATTTTATTTTTATTATTATTTTTTACATAGATTATAAAGCCCTCTTTATTTTTCCTCTATAAAAATCATATTATCATAGTATTGTCTTTAAAATTAAGCCTTATTTTTCAATTGCTGCTTGGTATGTGGTCCCCATTAGGCATTTGGTAGTTCAAATCCAAAATTCCAGGTTGTCTCTTTAATTCCTATTTATGATATTACAATTAAACACCCTAAAAAAAGGGTAAAAAGAAAAAAAAGAGAAGAAGCACTATATAAGACTTTTTTATTTGCAATAGCAACGAATATAAAACAAGGAAATTTTGAACTTCTAGACTAATATTTTATTGTATTTTAAATATTTTTGTTTGTAATGTTAGTGTGTTAGCTAGATTAGTTGGCTGATTAGCTATAATCAATTTTAGTTGTAGTAGTTAGTACAGTTTCACTAATATATATATAAAATATTTGATAAATTTAGCAAAGGGCAAATCACAATAATAAACCAAGGGAAGCAAAATTTTACACAAATTCGTCAAACTAAAATTTGCTTCATGAATCCACCAATACACATTTATATGTAGTTCGAATCAGCCTGATTCGAACTCCATTTCTACATAATTCGAACCAGCTTGGTTCGAATTATACACAAACACACGCACACACTAATTCGAACCAGCTTGGTTCGAATTATACACTTATTAAAAAAATTAATAATTTAAAAATTAAAAAATATATATTTTATTTTATACATTAAAAAAAAACTAACAAAATATTTAATTACGAGACTTCTTTAAAATATTAATGAGCTATCGATTCGAATTCCATACAATACTCTTTTGTCCATTTTTAATAACTCACGAATATTTTTTAATAAATTTTTTTAATAAATTTATTTAAATTATACTACAAAAAATATTTGATCCTATGCAAAACAATTTTAAAAAAATGGCTTAAAAAATGTTAAGAATACTATAAAAATTTGTAACGTTCTAATGACTTAGGACATTAAAGAAATACTCTACATAGTCAATAATAATTTAGAAATTAAAGAAAAAATATTTTTATCATATATTTACCTAAATCACTAGAATATTATAAATTTTTATAGTACTCATAACATATGTTAAGCCATTTTTTTTAAAATTATTTTGTATGGAATAAAATATATTTTTTAATTATTTTGTATGGAATAAAATATTTTTTTTAATTTCTAAATACAATATTTAAACCCTAATAAATATTTTTAATAAATTTTGTTATATTTAATTTTTAAATTATTAATTTTTTTAATAAGTGTATAATTCAAACCAAGTTGGTTCAAATTAGTGTGTGCGTGTGTTTGTGTATAATTCAAACCAAGCTGGTTCGAATTATGTAGAAATGGAGTTCGAATCAGGCTAGTTCGAACTACATATAAATGTGCATTGGTGGATTCATGAAACAGATTTTGGTTTGGCGGATTTGTATAAAATTTTGCTCCCTTTGGCTTATTTGAGTTCTTTACCCTTTAGCAAAATATATAAATAAAATTAATTATTATTTTCTCGCTTATAAGAATAAGTTTAGTATTTTGATTGGAATGAGTTTATAATTTTAGAATTATGTTATTTTGCTAAGTTAACTCTTAGAGTTAAATGTTATATAAATAAACAGTTTCCATTTAAATATTAGTAATTTATCTTACAGAATAATATTTTCTCCCTCATATATTAAGAGAAAAAACATAATATTTCAATTTCTCCTCGACCAATTACCATATTGAATTTAACATAATCAATTAGAAAAACTTAACTGTACTTATAATTTATTATTGGAATAGTATTAATTTTTGAAAATGCAAACATAGTTAGACTTTGATGAGACTTTGAGAGGTTTGCAATGAGTGAAATCATAAAGAAAAGGTAATTAATTAATTAATTGATGATTAAATACAGTAACACCAACTGTACTTCAACCCTTTCTGACTTTATCCATTCAAACTAAAGTACCGCTAACATATATTTATCTTAATAAAAAATAATCCTCTAAAGATAATACTGTATATTTGACTTATATTTCCTATATTAGATTATAAATATTTGGTATCGGTTAGCAGCATGAGAACAAATAAAAAAAAAAATTAAATAGAATAAACAAATCTGAAAAAGGAAGATTAAATTAAAAAAAAAGATTAAGTGACATATAACTACTCTATTTCAAAATAAGGTGTAAATTAATAATAAAAATATTCTCAAAATATTTTTAGATATACAGCCGTTCTTAATAAAATTTTAGATATTGGATTTTAAATATAAAACTCATCTAATACTTATAATAAATTTTATTATTATTATTATTATTATTATCATATTTTAAAAATCTTTATTATTAACATATTTTAAAAGAACTGCCAATGAGTTATAGTTCAAATGACATAATCTCTTTATATTTATCTAAGAGATCGCGGATTCAAACCTCCCTAATTTTGGTAAGAAAAGAAAAACATATTCTAAAAAAAAACTAGTGATTTTCTAACTAGACAATATTTTTTTTGTTGGATTATCCAAAATATAATAAAATAAAATAAAAACAGAGAAAGAGAAAAGGGATGTGTTATCGGATAGGATGCTTTGCACGCCATTCAAAACAGCTTACGTCAGCGTCCCTAAGGCCGTTTCTTGCTGAATCTGAAAGCTCAGCTCCCACGATATTCTCAGCTCACCAATCACAATCCTCTGCACCCATGACCACCGGAGCCACTAATCACACACCCTTCATTCTTCCCATCATACTCATCACCGACACCCTACTTCCATCCAATGCTGGAAAATCACCCTCGGTCCCACCAATTACCTAACGCATACGGAATATTCCTCTATGCCAACAATCATAATATATATAGAGTCTTATGATATTCATTTTTTTTTACAAAAAATTGGTATAATACATTTTTTTTAATGATATGCGATTATAGTTTAATACAGTTAAAAATAAAAATTAAATTTATAAAAATATAAACAGTATAATTTCTCTTAAATGTTTTGGTCATAACTCTTATATATTGTTATATGTTGTTATTCTTGTTAACTTTTTTCTTAAGCGAAATAAAGCATAATAGCCCCTTTCTTAATATTTATTTTTGCTTAGTTTAAATTATTTGAGTAAGTAATAAGAAAACTAATGATACCAAAGCTTTAAGGTGATGATCCAATTTGATTGCCGCGTTTATTTATAAGGATATACGATGGTGTCCTCTTTATCACACGAAGAATATAAAAATAATACATTGAATTACTCTTTTATTCGTACCTACTTAATCTGATTTAATTTGAGATGAATATCAAATAAAAAATTTTGTATTTATATAAAAAATATTTAACCACTAAATCAAGATCTTTAATTAAAAATAAT
>NC_029793.2:1507791-1508057 GCF_000816755.2 Arachis ipaensis | reverse complement strand
TAAGAAAATTAAATTTATTTAATAATATATACATACTAAATTATAATTCCAAGATCTTCTCAAATTATTGGATATTACATTTTTTTTTATGATTCGCGAAATCGTAGATAGAGTCGAATATCCCCAAATTAAGGACGATAATATTAAAATTGACATGTTATAAACATAAGTATAGAGTAAGATTGAATTTTAGTAAAAAATAAATTCACGAGTAGGATTAGAATTAGGTCTAAATCCTATCATATTATATTCATTATCACTTCTAT
>NC_029793.2:1498326-1507768 GCF_000816755.2 Arachis ipaensis | reverse complement strand
TAGTTTTTTATTTTCGTATTTGTTTTTTTTTTCTTTTTGGAAATTATATGTATTCTCTATAAGAGATGGTTAAAATTGAGTTAATAAGACAACATTATGAGACTAATTTTTTTTAACGGAGTTTTAATATACAAAACTAGAACCATCATACATAAAAGCAATTAGGCATGTATAACTTGAAATATTTTCATTTAATAGGGTTTACGTTGCAAGCAATTATTTTTGTGTCACTTAGAATATAATAATAATTTTTTTGGGGTAAATTATAAATGCCAAGCAAAAATCCAAACAACTTAGATTTAGCTTACTAAAGTTTCTTTAATTTTTTTTAAGATATGTTTGTACTTTCAAAGAAGTATAAATATTTTATTTTATATTTTTATATCCGTGTGTAACACACTCTCCATTCTCCAAAATCATTTTCCTCTCTCCCGCCTTAATTTCATTCCATTTCCTCACTCATCCACCGTTCAAATCACTTCAAATCTAATGACACCAAATCCAACGGTCACAAAACAGGGTACAACATAACGTTCGTAACTTTCACGTACCCCATCATTCTCTCCCCCGCTATAAAACCGCAAGCCTCGCCGCACTCGAGCTCACATTCTCTCCGTGACTTACACTCCATTTCTCTCTGTGTTCCGGCGAACGCCGCTTTACATTTTTCCGGTGAGGTAACCGGCGGAGTTAGGTTTTTTCCGGCGAGAATGGGAGGGGCTATTCTGTCGGAGCTCGCGACGGAGATAGTGATTCCGGTATGCGCCGTCGTCGGGATCGTGTTCTCACTGGTGCAGTGGTTCCTCGTTTCAAAGGTGAAGCTCACACCGCACGCAACGTCGTCTTCGAGTGGTAACAGCAACAACAACAACAACGGGAAGAACGGTTACGGAGATTACCTGATCGAAGAGGAGGAAGGAATCAACGACCATAGCGTCGTGGTCAAGTGTGCCGACATTCAAAGCGCCATCTCCGAAGGTGAGATCTGAGCTTTTCTTACTTGAGATCTCGTTGTGTCGTCGGTTTATTTTTCTGGCGTGTCGTTTTTGGAGCTGAATCTAACGTTTTGTGTTTTGTTTTTTGTTTTTCTTATTTGTTCGGTTGAGTAGTTGTGTTAGTAAATAGTTATGCTTTCGAAAGGATAAGCTTGTTAGTGCTTGTTTGGATTTAAAGTGTTCGTGTTTCTGTGCCGTTTGCGGTCTTAACGACTGTGTAGATTAAGTTCCCGAATTATTGGAATTGAATGCTACTACTAGATATTATCGTGAATAGTGGATACACAAAGATCTAGCTTTATCTGTTTATCTGAAAGCCTGAAATATAGCTGTTGTCAAAATATCTTAGTGTTTTATCACTTTATGGTTTAATATGAAGTCGTTGTTTTTCTTATTATTAATCTGCTATTATTAGTACATCCGTCCTATTATTATCTAGTGTTAGTGCGGTTATTATTTTTAGTTGTTGTTATTATTATTTTGTAATAAATTAATAATTAATTAATAATCCATCTAGTACTGTTGATATTTTACTGTGGGGTTTTATCATATTACAAATTGTTCTGATTCCAAGAATGATGGAAGCATCCTAAATCGGTATATATCCTGCTGCCTGTATAAATATTATGATTTTGATGAAGAAAGTAATTTGCTTTAAAATAATCAACCTGACTGTGGTGGTTCCTTAATCTAGAATGCTGATACCTAATCACCGCATGGCATGTGATAGACTAATATGGCACATTGCTGATTTGCTTACACATTTAGTGTTGGGACTTGGATGGGTATTTTGGTCTTTGTACTTACAAGCTCTGAATTTGTTTGCAGGTGCCACATCCTTTCTTTTCACTGAATATCAGTATGTGGGAATCTTCATGGTTGCTTTTGCGGTTCTGATCTTCCTTTTCCTGGGTTCTGTGGAAAGCTTCAGCACCAAGAGCCAGGCTTGCACATATGACAAGACTAAGATTTGCAAGCCAGCCCTTGCAACTGCATTGTTCAGTACTGTATCATTCTTGCTCGGTGCTTTGACTTCGGTTCTCTCTGGTTACCTTGGGATGAAAATTGCAACCTATGCCAATGCCAGGACAACCTTGGAAGCAAGAAAGGGAGTTGGGAAGGCTTTTATCACTGCATTCAGGTCTGGTGCAGTGATGGGTTTTCTGCTTGCAGCAAATGGTCTTTTGGTGCTCTACATTGCCATTAATGTCTTTAAGATATATTATGGTGATGATTGGGAAGGTCTTTTTGAGGCTATAACTGGTTATGGCTTGGGTGGATCTTCCATGGCTCTGTTTGGGAGAGTTGGTGGTGGTATCTATACCAAGGCTGCTGATGTTGGTGCTGACCTTGTAGGAAAAGTTGAAAGAAATATCCCTGAGGATGATCCAAGAAACCCTGCTGTAAGTCACATTTCCCCCCTTTCTACTTCCTTTTTCCATTTTCTTCACAGGAAGAATTGATTGAAGAATAATGTAGTTATCTCATCAGTCCTCCCTGTATTTGCTGAAACAATTGATCCATTTTCATGATCTTATCAGGTGATTGCTGACAATGTTGGTGACAATGTTGGAGATATTGCTGGGATGGGCTCTGATCTTTTTGGCTCCTATGCTGAATCATCTTGTGCTGCCCTTGTTGTTGCTTCCATTTCCTCATTTGGAATCGACCATGACTTCACTGCCATGTTGTATCCCCTACTTGTCAGCTCTGTGGGCATTCTCATCTGTTTGATTACTACTCTCTTTGCAACTGATTTCTTTGAGATCAAAGCCGTCAAGGAAATTGAACCAGCATTGAAAAAGCAGCTTATCATTTCTACAGCACTCATGACTGTTGGAATTGCAATTATTAGTTGGCTTGCTCTCCCATCGACCTTCACTATTTTCAACTTTGGAGCTCAGAAAGAAGTTAAGAGCTGGTACGTTAAGTTTGTTTTAATGTTTTTTTATGGGAAAAAATTGTTTGTTGAATTTCTTGGCCTGGTTTTGTATATACATAGTATTGCTTTAGATTATTCCATTAAAACCTCGTGTCTCCGTTTCTTGATTATATTCCCATATTTCATTTATTTTTGTTATCTTGGATTGTTGATAACGTTTTTAATAGAGTTGTTTTTACATGGTTGACATTTTCAGGCAGTTATTCCTATGTGTGGCCGTAGGACTCTGGGCTGGACTTATTATAGGGTTTGTCACGGAATATTATACAAGCAATGCTTACAGGTAGCTGAATGCTGAGTTTCTGACGTGCCTTACTATATTTCATTTATAGATAGATGTGTAATGCCCTTAACTTCCTTTTTGTGATTGACTTTCAGCCCTGTACAAGATGTTGCTGATTCCTGCCGGACTGGAGCTGCAACCAATGTCATCTTTGGCCTTGCGCTAGGATACAAGTCTGTCATTATTCCTATTTTTGCCATTGCCATAAGTATCTTCGTAAGTTTCAGTTTTGCTGCAATGTATGGAATTGCTGTGGCTGCCCTTGGAATGCTTAGTACCATCGCTACTGGATTGGCTATTGATGCCTATGGACCTATCAGTGACAATGCTGGAGGCATTGCTGAAATGGCTGGAATGAGCCATCGTATCCGCGAGAGAACTGATGCACTTGATGCTGCTGGCAACACAACTGCTGCCATTGGCAAGGTAATTTGAAGCTTTTAGAGTGGTTGCATACATTCAGCCTATATTTTTGTTCAAATGACTATGGCGTTACATCTATGCTAAAATATAGATTAGTATCTATAGCCTTTATCTTAATTAAGAACGAGTTAAAAAATATTCTAATGTTATTGATTACTTCTTATCCTCTGGTCATTTCATCATGATTATCAACCCAAAGTTACACCTGAGTTATGTGTTCTATTCTTCCATCACTAGGGATTCGCCATTGGATCTGCTGCTCTGGTATCTTTGGCCCTATTCGGTGCCTTTGTCAGCAGAGCAGGAATTTCAACTGTTGATGTCTTGACTCCCAAGGTCTTTATTGGACTCTTAGTTGGCGCCATGCTCCCCTACTGGTTCTCTGCCATGACCATGAAGAGTGTAGGAAGTGCAGCTTTGAAGATGGTTGAGGAAGTTCGCAGGCAGTTCAACACCATTCCAGGACTCATGGAGGGTCACGCCAAGCCTGATTATGCCACATGCGTCAAGATTTCCACTGATGCATCCATCAAGGAGATGATTCCTCCAGGTGCCCTTGTCATGCTTACACCACTCATTGTCGGTACCTTCTTTGGTGTGGAAACTCTCTCAGGCGTTCTTGCAGGTGCTCTTGTTTCTGGTGTGCAGGTAATATCAGTTACTAAGACTGCATTATGTGAAGTTCAGTTGGAAGTATTGTGTTCCAACATTCCTGTCAAGTTTTCTGAATCTTTGTTCTTTTGAATTGTTTTTTCAGATTGCAATATCAGCATCAAACACTGGTGGTGCCTGGGATAATGCCAAGAAGTACATTGAGGTAAAGATTTTTAAACTGGAACTTTTTTGAGAATGCTTTTTTTTTTTTCTATTATGGAATTTTCATTGTGTTTGTTCATTGGATGATAAAATTCGCTGGCAATTTCTTATTTCAGGCCGGTGCATCTGAGCATGCTAGGACCTTGGGACCAAAGGGATCTGATCCACACAAGGCAGCTGTTATTGGTGACACCATTGGTGACCCTTTGAAGGACACTTCTGGGCCTTCACTCAATATCCTTATTAAGCTTATGGCCGTGGAATCACTCGTCTTTGCTCCATTTTTTGCCACCCATGGCGGCCTTCTTTTCAAGCTCTTTTGAATGAGTGGGAGCCACTCTGGTAGTAGAGGCTTCTTTTACTTTTAAATCCTATTTTTTGTCGGAGCTTTCAGTCGCTTTTTTGCCTTTTATTTTGTACCAATCAATAGCTTCTTTCCACCTTTAGGTAGCTTCTTCGATTATGAGAATTCCAAATTTGTCACAAGAACTAGATTTTGCCGACAAGGATTTTCAATTAATTTTCCGGCTTTGGAAGATGCCAATGTTTTTGGGAAATATCATTATTATCAATTTCAAAGATAGATTGGACGGTGTGATTCTTCATTCTTGTAATCTGATTTCAGGACCCGTAGTAACTTCGAATATTAGGAAAGGGGTTTTCATATGCTTTTATACCAAGAGATTTACTATTAAAAAATGACGAAATTTTTTGTTCAAAGAGCATGTAACAACTCGATTCCATTTGCTTAAAGAGATCAATCATCAATGCCGTATTACTCGTTTAAAGGTTTAATTGTATCAGTTTGCAAACGGTATCCTTTTCCATTGCACATTTGCACTTGAGTCAAGATCAGCAATGAAATAATATATAGCAATTATTAGTTTTATTATTATTTTAAAAAATTCTTAACAAATAACAATGTATTTCTCTGTTTCTTCTTGTTTCAAACACTAATACCGATCCACACACTCCTCACAAATACATGACTTGTTTATTATTTATAAAAAATAAGTGTATTTTTCGAAATTGAAATCATCTTTGATAACCAGAGTGATATTTTTTCTTTTGGGGCTTATTTTGCAAAAAGCTAATTTTTTAACCAAAATGACAATTTACTTAGATAGATATTACCACCTTTATTTTAATAATATCAGTTCTATATAGCAGTTTTTTCTTTTAGTTTACCCCAAAGGTTAATATACTTTTAAGGGCCCTACTTCTAATCACTTCCTTAATCAATTCCTGTATTTATAAGACTCTTAAAACCATGTGCATTCGATTTAAATTTATATTTATTAATATGACAAGATAAAGTTGGATAATATATATATATATCGGGTAATTGATTTTTTTTTCTAAAATGATAATATAAAATTGAATATACGTGTTGGGAATGTACTAACCTGAAACAAATGGCGAAAAAAAAAAAAAACTCAGACACACTTTTCTGCTTACCTTCTGGAGAAACGCTGCGACAACAACCAAGCGGTGGGGTCAGCCAGTGGAGGAGCTTCGGCGACTGTGCGGCGAGTTCGACGGTGGTACTTCGTTGGGTGTGATTTTTTCTTTCCCTTTTCTTATGTAAACTTCTTTGGATGGGTCTGGTGTCCGACTATGATGATTATTTGATTGATTTATTAAATTATGTTTTTTTGTTTGTTGGAGAAGATAGTGCTGAAAAATTCTTCTGTGCTTTTGAGCTATGGATTCAGTGTTCAGATGATGTTTCGCAGGGTTTTAAATGATGAACTCCAGGTGTTTGATAAAAGTTCTGTAGGGATATTGTATCAAGACATATTGTTGAGTTCATTTGTAACAAGAATGAGTACAATAACGTATGCATATTACGGTGATTGTGTATTAGTAGTAACTAACATAACAGGCTTTACAAATTACTCTCATCACATTGCATCTTATCGTGTTATATTGCTGTAGTTTGTTGTTTGATTGTGCTATTGGGTTAGTGTGGTGGTGAGGGGTAGGAAATGGAAGATATCAAGCATATTGAAAGGCTCTATGAATAAAATAGGAAGAACATGTTAATAAAATCATGAATTGAGAAGATAAAATAAAGAGGATCTATTATTTATTTATGTATTGTTCTTAAGTATATTTACTAAATACAATGGGAATTTGAAGGGGTTTGGTGGACAAATTTTTCTTCCAAAATGGAAGTTATTGACCTAATTGCTATATAAGTACTGCAATTAGGTCAATAACTTCCATTTTGTATGGATTCCACCAAATGATCCAAAGGTTTAACTTGTTGCACCCTCACTTTACAAGGATATTCACTTTAGAAGATCCATCAAAGATTGAGTGCTAATGTGGATAATTGATTTGAACAAGTGATGTAGTTGTTGTTCATCACATGAGTCAATCACCTTCTTAGCCTACCATTCCAAAACAAAAATCACCACAAGCATGCTAGTTTTGAATCTATCATAGCCTTGCATCCGATATTGATTCTACTTGCATTCCATCTTTTTTTGTTGGTTTCATTTCCTTTTTGCAGTGAGCAGCCATGGCTCTGCGAACAGTGACTCGAAAGTTGGGCAATAAGTTGTTTCCTCTCTTGTCTTCCACATCCCACCTCCATTCGCATGCCACCAGTTTTGGTTGGTTTTCACTTCTTGTTCTCTGCAAAGAATAGTGTCTTTTATTCTTTTATAATAATAAAGTTGGACTTTTTCCTTTTCTTTTTTCATGACACCGATTTGTAATTAATACTTTGTCACGTTTCACTTTCAGGATTCAAGGAAGTGAAAGAAGAAGAAAAGGCTGCAATGGTTGGGAATGTCTTCTCAAACGTTGCTTCTAACTATGACCTCATGAATGATCTCATGAGTGCCGGGTTGCACCGGTTGTGGAAGGACAGGTTACATTCTCATTGCTGCCTTTCGGTTGTATTATTGTTTCCTAAAGTTTAGATTCTGAATCCCGTTGCTATTAGCATCTGACATTGAATAAAATCCTTTGTTTTCTACTCACATCTCAGACTGGTTTCAAAGCTCAATCCTTTTCCTGGAATGAAGCATCTTGATGTGGCTGGTGGCACAGGTTCATAACTCTACTTTCTACAATGTTTCTGTTCTGAGCATATGAATATGAAGTAAATTCGGATCTGTTATAATTTATATGACATGAAGGGGATAACCCATGTGAGATACTTGTGTACCTGGAAGATATCATAGACTTGTCCATTTATTTAAGGGAGAGACGTTTTAGTTCATGAGGCACTTGTCACAGTGAAGTCTACCTGCTCCGAGTTTGCTGATCTGTCTTTCTATTTCTTTTTTAGCTAAAGCAGTTTTTAGTTTGCAGCATACTCTTAAATTTTTATTCATAATGGGCATTTTACTCGTGTTCTTGTTGAATGTCCAATTACGAAGTGTACAGGAAGGAATTGTTTGTTAGCTGGCTGATAGTAGTCAAAAAGTATACATTATTTGAACAATTTTAATGTTGCAAAAGACTCATTACGGCAATACATGGCATTTTAACTTTGTTCAAAAGTAAGCTGTGTGCGCTTCATGTTCAATTGTTTGTTTGAAGTTTCCATGACGAACATAATTATGCAATGTGTATTTTTATTTAAAATAAAGCTTGCTTCTCTAAGCAATATTCTTGTTGGTATGGATTTTAGAGGAATAAAGTGTTGTTACTGCTGCATATCATCTTTGCTATGCTTCATTATCCTTTATATCAAGGATAAGATTTCATGATTTTACAGGGGATGTTGCTTTCAGAATCTTAGAAAGGATAAACAGAGTTAAGCAAAGAGGAATTCAACGTGATTTTGAAGATATATTAGAGGCAGAAACTAAGATATATGTGTGTGATATTAACCCTAACATGTTAAATGTTGGCAAACAGCGGGCCTTGCAGAAAGGTAAATGAGAGTGCCTTACAATGTCATTAGTTATTTCTGACTTTTATAAAGGACTTTGGTTCTGCATACTTGTATTTATGTGAAGTGAATTTCTGCTAACAATAATAGGTTTCACTGAAGACGGTTCCCTTGTATGGGTGGAGGGAAATGCTGAAAGCTTGGGATTCCAAAATGATTCAATGGATGGTTACACTATAGCATTTGGGATACGGAATGTCACACACATAGAGAAAGTTCTCAGTGAAGCTCATAGGTAGGCTTGCATTTTTTAAAGATGTTGTAACTTGTGTGCCATCGCAGCTTATGGCTACTGATGGAAATGTATGGTTTATCACTTTCTGGGTTGATCATTTTTGACAGGGTACTGAAGCGTGGAGGCAGGTTCCTTTGCCTTGAACTTAGCCATGTGGGAATTCCTGTATTTAAAGAATTGTAAGTATCATTTGCTCTGTTTTGCAAGAATGCTGCATACTGGTTGTTTCCTTCCGAAAAAGGTGATAGAGTAGATATTGATACAAGAGAAAGTCTAGGGGGCCAGCAGATTTTGTGGTTTTTAGCCATCAATGATGTTTTTAATGGTGTGAGATTGCATCTAATGGTGTAGAATCATTCAATTTCCTTTTGATGGTTAAGTGCTGGCCAGAATTTAACAAAAGTGTTGGCCCCCTAGTGCTCCTCTTGATATAATGCATGCTAAATTTGAGAAATAAAGTTGAACAAAATTATTCAGTAATGAATGTAATCAACGCATACACTCTATGGAATACATATTCCATATTTACATAGAACTGTATAATTTCCTCTTGCTTATAGACTTCAAATTTTGGGTAAGAAACTAGTGTATTTGAAAGTAGAAGGAAACTAGATAACATATATTTACAGAGTGGGTGAGATGTCTTCCAAGAAAGATGGAAGAAAAGAAACGAAAATAATGAGCCAGCTGAAAACTTACAATCCTTGCATGCCTTCCTTGCGAATTAAATCTTCAATGTTCTGCTATTCATCTTCTTGCAGGTATGATTTATATTCTTTCTCCGTTATTCCATCTATGGGAGAGATGGTTGCTGGTGACCGTGAATCTTATCAGT
>NC_029793.2:1487040-1498184 GCF_000816755.2 Arachis ipaensis | reverse complement strand
TGGTAGCTGTTGATGTTCTTACTTCTTTATCAGTTGCACTTGCTAATGGATCTCTTAATTCTTCTCAACATGGCTGGATTTAGTATACAGTGAGCCTGTATTTTGTGTTCGGAAAAGATGGGAACCAGGTTTTGAGTAGGAAGATGGGTCGTAGACCAATGAGATGATATTCCACATTTCTTTGTTACATATGATTTAATTTTAGCAAGCTGCGTTCCCAGTTATTTAACTCAGCATTATCATCTGTTTTTCTACCATGGAGCTTTATCTTCAATTTTTGAATATTTGCTTATGCTTGCATGTTTATGTATTATCATACTAAGCATTGTGCAGAATTTGCTCTGATATATTCATGTCTAGAAATTTTGCTTATGGGGGATTATCCTAATTATCCTATTCTATGTTGAATTTGCAGGAGAAATTTGCATCAATGATTGCTGATGCAGGGTTCCAGAAAGTAGAGTATGAGAATCTAGTAGGGGGAGTGGTTGCCGTCCATTCAGGGGTCAAAATCTGATATTTTCATGACCTTTACGCACATGTATCTAATAATTCACAATCCTGATCTTCTAAAATACAAGTAAAATACATCTGAACCATTGATGAGAAAATTAGTGGTTTCATATTTAATAAGCAAAATTATATGCATAACTACCCATGTCACATGAAAGTTGAAACCATTGATTTTCTCATTAGTTCAGACATTGCAATTTAATCCCTTATCCAATAATTTATGGATCTTTCTGAGCTGCTTATAGGCATGGATGCCGATGTCAAGTGTGATAAGTCATCATCTACTCAGAGAAGAGTGACTCTGTTAGAATATGTTCTTTAATTTATGCGGTCATAGTTGGCACTTGCAATTCACAATTTTGGTGAGAATTTGTATATAACTTTTTTTACTTATGTTAAATTCTTTACCAAGAAGATAGAAACAGAATTGACGTTTGGCATGTTTGTGTTACGAAAAGAAGAAATGTCGTGTGGACGGAATTCATTTTAGAAAGCTGTTAGAGAATCATCAAAATTTATTATTTTTTACTATTAATTAGATATCAATATTTAAAAATGTAGGTTAAAGTATATTGTTGAATTATTAAACTAAAGAAATTGAGTTGACGACTAAAAATAATAACAAAAAATAAAATTTTGATAATGTTCTAACATTTTTCATCATTTTATGTATGTGTAGACTCGAGTTATTATTTTGGTAATTTATTTTGAACAAGTGGCGTATTAATATATATTAGCACAAAAAAGGAGAGAAAAAACTCTTAAGATATTTGTTCAAGTACCGATAAAATCTCATCTGAACTTTAAACAGCGATTGAAGTAGCCTTACTTTTTCATCTGCATATATGTAATATTGTGGTTTTTAGTGAGTACAATTAGATTAGATATTCATGATGCATGGTACAATTTTCTGATCAATTACTAATATATAGTGCAAAGTCACAAGCAATTGAGTAGTAGAAGCAACAAGTACCATACCATTCTAACCAAATAAGTGGAGAATAATTTGTACCAAAAAAAAGGTGAGAATAATCCATTCATTTCTATAATTATTTTCTTATAAAAAATATAATATAATATATACAAGTGGCATTATTAATTTATTATTATTCCAAATACGAGTAGTAAATAATAGTACCTATTACCTTCGCTTTTAAAATATCGTACAATAAAAAAATGAATAATATATATTCGGGAATGAATTCTCTCGATTGTTAAAAAAAATTGAAGGTGTAAAGTGTGATCTTTAATCCTTCATTGCTTTCTTTTTTATATTTATTTTTGGTTTTACCTATAAAATTAATGATAAAAGATCACACTTTACTCTCTCAATTGTTAAAAAAAAATTGAGAGAATCCATTTTTTACGTATTTATTCGTAGAAATATGAATAAATATGATGCAATAATTAATAGTCATTAGTCTAATTTTAGCTATAATTTTATTTAAATACAATAAATTATATAAAATTTTAATCTAAATATTAAATATGTATATACAATAATATAAAAAAAAAATAATTTATTCTCTGTCTTAAGAATTGCCTAATTAATCTTCACAGTACCACTAGTAGTATAGAATAAAAAGAGGCAAGAAACAGGGGCGCAAAAAGAGTGGCGTCATTGCGTGCACAAAGCTCACAAGCCATCCCTCTAACGGGTCCCACTCAGCCTTCTTCAAACGGATAAAGTCAACAAACAAATCCCTCTCTCGCTCTCTCTTTATTATTCTTTTCCCTCCTTTCTTATCCACCTCGCTCTCCGAACCCATCGTACTCGCCACGTGCCCTTCTTACATTGCTTCGGATCCAGCTTCGGTATCCAGCCACGTAGCACTTCTCTCTTCCCCACCCACCCTCACCTCTCTCACCCACCCAACACACCCACACAGAAACACTCACTCACTTCCTTCTTTCTTTTTCTCTGTTTTTTTAACTCCCTTTCCTTTACACTCACTCCAAAATTTCTCAGTTTCTTCTTCTTTCTCTCAAAACAGGAGAGAGGATCTGCGCGCCTTCAAACGATGTCGTTTTGAGCTTATCGCCGATCATGTCAAGGTGAAACTGTTACTTAGCTTTTTCACCATTTCGTATTCTCTGCTCCGTTTGTTTTCGCTCCAAATTCTGCTTCCTTCTTTCATTTTTGTTTTCAAAATTTTCATCGCAGCTTCCAGAAACTTCTTTTCACTTGTGTTTTTTTTATTCTTACGTTTCGTTAGTTATCATCTGGAAATTTCGAAGACAATCTGTGGTCTGTGGAGTATGGAGACTCTGCTGTTTGATCATGGCTTCTTACTTCGTAGATCACCATATCTAGCTAGTTATTATTCAGCTTGATCATTTATTTATTTTTCTCTAAATATTCGTGTTCATCGTTGATGGAACTCGGAGCCTCTTGCGATTGGAAACAAAATCGCGCTGTTATTATTGTTAGTATTATTTTAAAATTTTGCTTCATTATATTACTGTAATTTATAGCGTTAGTGTCCTAAGATTCTGTATTTTCACGTGAATGGAACCGTTCGAAGAGAATCTCTGGAATATGGAGCATCGTGCGGTTGAAAAAAACAAATGTATTGCGCTGTTATTAACTTATTGTTGATATTAGTTTAAGAGAAAGATGTTAAATGTTGATTATGATGCGGTTGCTGTAATTTTCAAGCTGTTAATGGCTTCAGTGTGAATGATCAAGTATACTGAAAACTTTTTCATCTGTGCTCTTTCGCTCTCTGTGTCTTTTATACAGGGTGACGTTGATTGCATACGTTCATTTTTGGTTATTGATTAGAATATACTAGTGTTCTGGTGCAATTTCTGTGACAAATATTGATTACAAGATATTTCCTGGATATGGGGGGAGCGTGTTCTAGGAAGCCCGAGCGGGATTCTGAAGATAGTCCATGTAGAGGACTTTCACGAAGATTTTGCAAAAGTGGGAGTTTGAAATGGTGGACATCCTCGTTCGCTTATCCTTCTGTAGATTTCCATTTACGGAAAGGAGATTGTCCATCGCTGTTGGAGTTGTGCATCAAGAAAATAAATGAGGTATTGTTCAAGAAAATGTATCCTTCACCGATGGACTAAATTTTGATATAATCAACAGCAATTTTTATTTCAACAGGATATTGACAGATATAATTCATTTTCTATGCTGCCTCGGGATATAAGTCAGCAAATTTTTAATAAATTGGTTTGTTCCCAACGCCTAACCAGCGTTTCCCTTGAAGCTTTTCGAGATTGTGCGCTTCAGGTATATACTTTTAATTAACTCTGCCTCTGGATTTCTAGATATTTGTGCGCTTATGATCTAAAATGTTATCATGCTGCTTTTTTTACAGGACCTTGACTTGGGTGAATATGCCGGTGTTAATGATTCTTGGATGGATGTCATCTCATCACAGGGTTCATCATTACTTTCCGTGGATCTTTCTGGGTCTGATGTCACTGATTTTGGGCTGAGTTACCTAAAATATTGTGAAAATCTCCTTTCCTTAAATCTAAATTACTGTGATCAAATCTCGGATCATGGACTGGAGTGCATCAGTGGTATTCTTCCTTTTCCTTCATGGAGTCTTTGTTATGGAATCACAATAATTGGCAGTTATTCACATATTTCCTATATTTGAACTTGGTTGTTGGTCCCCTGATACCTGGCATTTGTTTTTGGTGTTGTGTTTGCATTGGGCGTTTAAGTTGTTTATCAAATATTTAAGTGCTTATTCATCAGCCACTAACTGAAGGTTTATGACGACTGTTATACTATATACCAGGTCTGTCAAACTTGACAAGTTTGAGCCTCAGAAGAAATGATTCAATATCTGCTCAAGGAATGAGTATCTTGTCTGGTCTTGTTAATTTAGTCAAGTTGGACTTGGAGAGATGTCCTGGGATTCATGGAGGCCTGGTTCACATTCAAGGTTGGTTATCAATCCAATATTTGTCTAAAAAGTAGAACATTACTGATCAGTCTTCTTTGGTTCTCTTCAAGTACCCCCTGTTTTATTAGTGTTCAAAGGATGTGTGAATTTTCTATTCTAGCTGTTAAACTTAATTAATTTGTACAGGTGCTAATGTACCTTCATGATGCTGTGTCGTTTTCTACAACAATCGTTTGCGTATTTCAATTTTAATTGACAAAAATTCCATCAACGATGTGGAATGTAATTTATGGATCAGCCAAGTAGTGTAACGATTTTTAAGCCACTGTCCACCTTTTAAATTTGTTGAGTACATTGAATATCTAAGATAAATATGTTGTTTGAGATAAGGAAATATTGATCTTCTCCAGAAGCAGGAATTGATATACTCATTACACTCAGAAACTTTATGTGAAATAAATAATGTCACCCTTAAAAATGGCCTAATCTCTATTGTCCATGTTAATCACAAGTTGTGTAGAAGGAGAATAACAATATGAAGGAATTCTATTATGCTGGTTGTGTTAATGTAGCATGGATGGAAAACAGAAATAGATTTCCTTGAGACATTCAATCCAATCCAATCCAATGATTTGTTGATAATTTTCAGGTTTAACCAAGTTGCAATCACTCAATATTAAATGGTGCAATTGCATAACCGATTCTGATATGAAGCCTCTATCAGGTTTGTTTCAGCTTGCTTCCCTTTGATTACAGTTGCTGAAAATTTTAAGCATATTCTTCCTATTTTCAGTTAGTGTGCATCGTGTTTCTGCCATTACACATTGTTTATAAACTTTATATAATTGATAGCTGCTTTCTAATAAAATTAAAAGATGTCTATTCATACTGATAAAATGGGATGCATTGTACTGGTTCATTTTATTTCCATCCAGCAATGACATTGCTCCAATGCATTATGGCAAATGATGTTTAGCTGTAAGGTCTTTTTTTCTTTTTTGAACTAGTTGCCAATTTCAAAGAGGCTATGATGCCATATCAAAACCTTTGCTCCTGAAGGCTAATGAGTTCAAGTGTGTGAATACTTTTATTTCTCTAAGAAAGAACACATTGCAACTGTGCTTAACTACTGTATAAT
Organism: Arachis ipaensis; assembly: GCF_000816755.2. Lineage (NCBI taxonomy): Eukaryota > Viridiplantae > Streptophyta > Magnoliopsida > Fabales > Fabaceae > Arachis > Arachis ipaensis. The sequence continues at coordinate 1,492,658 of NC_029793.2, read as the reverse complement.
TGTCAGTTTGATGTGTACATATAGAAGTATAGTCATTGTTGTCTTAGTCAACACATGGTTCAATGATTAACAGAACAATGTATTTTATTCAATTTGCTTCCAGAGTTGGTGTGTTTGGAGAGTCTTGAGATTTCTTGCAGTAAAGTCACTAATTTTGGCATCAGCTTTCTAAAAGGTACTTCCTGTTTCCTTGTATTATTGTGGTGTTTCAGAACAATCAGGATTTTTTATTTTATAGGTTCAACCTAACATTTTCATCTTCTTCCATGGATTTTTCTTTGTTTTCTGTTTTTATGTGAATATATGGTTATAATTCTGAATGCAGCTATCAACTAATCAGTTTGTCTTTTCTGGGGAAAAATTTCAGTTATATATGCAATCTTGTGCTTCATTTCTTTGATGTAGACTTCAGTTGTATAAATCATTCTTGGAAAAGTCTCTTTGTTTTTCCTTTTGTCCTTGTAATTTCTGAAGTTGATATTGTTTTAGTCAGTCAGTAGACATGTTGCAGTGTGAAATATAAACCTATATACAATACTAGCATCTCAGCTTGCCAGTTTGAACAGAATTCTTGAGTTTCAGTATTTCATAATTATCTATGCTTCATTAATTTTCGATGATGTCCTGGTTCATTTCAGGATTGCAAAAGCTTTCCTTACTAAACTTGGAAGGGTGCCTTGTAACAGCTGCATGCTTGGATTCTCTTGCAGGTTTAATTGCTTGATATACTTTTATGCTTATTACATTGCCGATCTAGAAAATTGGCCGCTTTATTATATTCCCTAGAAACAATACAACTATACAACTACTAAACCTATAAACCAGCCAGCATATTTAAGGATATCCTGCAGTGGTGCCATTGTGAGAATGGTTGAATTCTTGTCTTCTCTCTCTAGAAAACTCTGCATCACCCTCCAAAATGATACTTCTGCACCCCACATTCCAAGCAAATAATAAACCCTCCTGTTAGCTCAGCTCTATATTAAAACTTCAGAGATGCAGATTTGTCAGTGTACTGCTGCTGTAAAATGTTTTCCATCATGTTTATTAGTATATATTATAGATTAATATGTCCTTGTTGTTTCTTGCCAGATCTTCCTCTCTTGTCAAACTTGAATCTTAATAGATGCAATATTACCGACGACGGCTGTGAAAAGTTTTCACGTAAGCTGTTGGGACTTGTCTATCTGCTATTTTTGTTTGATAATTATATATTTTAAAATATGCTCATCTGTTTCAAATTTCTTGTACCATAAGAATTATTGTGGACAAGGCAGCCGTAGAAAACTTTTTATTTTAACTTTTGCAGGGCTGGAAAATTTGAAAGTACTCAACTTGGGATTTAATGATATTACTGATGCATGTTTAGCACACTTGAAAGGTGAGAAAAATATGGACCTGCTCTCTCTCTCTCTCTCATAACCCATTGCAGAAAACACGGTTTTTGGTCTAACTTTCTGTGATTCCATGATTCGATATAATAATTTAATGAGAAATGTTCAATGCCCGCAATAGTCCAGAACTACTTCTTTTTTCCTGTAAATTTTATGTCACGAGATCCAAGTATAAATAGGCTAAGTTCGTATATGATTTATGACGGGATGTAGTGGCGATTCATTTGATCCACGTAACTGACTGCTTGGGACAATGTTTTATTGTTATTGTTGTCATCGTATGTGGCAGTCCAACTCAGCAGTCAACACTTCCAAATTATCAATTAGATTTCAAAAATATAGGAATGAAAATAAATGAAAATAGAAGTATTTACAATCAAAGTTCAAAAGATTTATTACGGAGTTTTTTTTCCTTAGCAGTATTGACAAAGTTGGAGAGCTTGAACCTTGATTCATGTAGGATTGGTGATGAAGGGTTGATCAACTTGGCAGGTAGGTTCTTGAATATTTTGTTTGTTTCTGGATGAAAATAAAAATGTTGCGAACAAATTTTGGGAAAAGTGAAAAATAAGTAGCTTGCACCTTTCCTCTCGGTGGCATAAATGTGTCCAATATAAACTCAAAGAATGATGCCTTACATGTGATTTGTCATTGGAAATGCCACTGTCCAAGGGAAAATATGACCGACTTTTTTGGCCTATGCTTTTTAGGCCATAGGCAACTGAAGTGCTTGGTATTGTCTGATACAGAAGTTGGAGATACTGGGTTACACCATTTGTCAGGTTAGATATGCTAGTTCCTTATTACTTGTTCTATTTGTGTGCTTTTTGGTGGAAATAACTGCTTGTATTTGTAATGATGTCAGTTTTGATATCTCAACATGTTTTCAGAGATACTAACAAATTTTTTTTCTCATATATCAAGTTGTTGAGGGCATGTAGGACCTATTCTCTACATATGTAATTGTGTTTTCATTGTATTCCTCCTTACAAAATTAGCTTCATCCTTCCTTTCTCCATTTTAATGACTGGGAGGGGGGAAATTGAGGAAAAACTGAACTTTATTTCAGTTGATAAATATGTATTACAGCATGTGGGATTTTCTTGTATAACAAAGTAATTATTACCTAATAATTGGCAATCAATGGCTGATACTAATGTACGTGTAAATTACAACATTAATACAAGTTATCTGATATGAAAACTCTACACAATATTGTACAGTTATACGCGAAATGCAGTTGTAATAGCTCTCTCCTTCATGTTAAATACTATAATGTATAATGGAAAGCTATGCTTTATAGAGGAATCTTGTTTTTTGCTTTGCTTTTTTAGAGGGGAACCTTTATCCCCCAATGTTCTGTGATTATCATTGCCGCAGACTCTTAACAGTTTTTTATTATATCATTATATATTCAATTTCTCTTAGGATTGTCTGGCCTGGAGAAAATAAATCTGTCATTCACTGTGGTTAGTGATAGTGGTTTAAGGAAACTGTGTGGACTCACATCTCTTAAGTCACTTAATTTGGATGCTCACCAAATTACTGATGCTGGACTGGCAGCCCTTACAAGTATGTGTTGATATGGATGTACTACAATTCAAAGGAATAACTCTATTTCTGCAAACTCCTATTCTCTTCTATCTAATTGATTTGCTATTACTTTTTTTCCCCACTCATTGAGCTTTAGTGCTTGTTTTGGAGCCATTATTAAAAAAACATCTTTTTAAATTTTTTTTATATGTGTGGGAAAATATTTTTAATACAAGTACAATCACTAGAAAAAGGTAAAACAAAAAAAAAGATATGTTTTTGAGAAGTTATAATTTTCATTTTCTGGAAAAAGATATTTTCTATAATATGAAAAAAATATGTTCAAGGGTAAAATAAGAACATTTAATATTCATCCTAATGTAAAAATTTTTGAAAAGATAAAGTCTACATCCAAAATAAAACAATTTTCACTTCAGAAGTTCCTTTCAAAAAAGATCTTTTTAGAGAAGATCGTCCAAACAAGTCCTTAGAGTACTTTGTTTCATGATCTTCTAAGCTTAATGTTGCAGCATCCATAGTTCTCACTTTACTGATGCAGGTTTGACTGGGCTTACTGACCTTGATTTATTCGGTGCCCGAATCACAGATTATGGAACAAATTATCTGAGAAGTATGTCTAATGTTACTTAAATATGTTTCAAGTTCCCTGGATTTTTAGTTTTCACATGACTGGAAGTTGAAATATGACTCTCAGTTGATATATGGTCCTGTAATTGTTTTCTTTGTTTCTCACCAAGTCTAGTTTTAATTGTTACAGTTAAATTGCATGAACTTATGAACTTGGATTCTGTGAAATTCAAGTAGGAAATGTTTTTATCTTAAATCTTAATTGTGAGAGCATGTCCTATAGGACATCTGTTTGATCAGATCACTTGATATCAGTTAGATGTGGAGCTCGAACTCTCTTCCTCCGTCTCGCACGTTTCTAGTTTGGAAAGGATGATGCACCTTCTGGGCTGATATAACTATAAATTTGGGATGCCTTCTTTCTGACAAGCTCCATAAACAATTTTAGTTTTAGTTCCCAAATATATATTGTATAGACTTCTATGCTAGTATTAAATCTTTTGCTGCTTCTGTTTGATTCCATTTGGTTATACTCGAAGTTTACCATTTTGCTCAACTGTATTATATTACAGAATTTAAGAACCTGAGGTCCTTGGAGATATGTGGTGGAGGATTGACTGATGCCGGTGTGAAAAATATTAGAGCGCTTTCTTGTCTTATGTGCCTAAACTTATCACAAAACTGCAACCTTACGGACAAAAGCCTGGAGTCAATTTCAGGTATGCAGTGCCATTGCCTTCAGAAACCCATGACTGCATTTTTTCCCCTTTGTTTTCCACTTTGCGTAAATACTAGCATGAAGAAATAATAATAGTAATAATAAAAAATAAGTGTATTAGTATGCACTATTGCACTAACCTCCTTTCTTTTTATTAAATGTGTGTAATATTAACAAACAAGATGGTAAATGCCTGGCATTATAATTAAGAGGTTGCGGGTTTGAATCTTAGAAATAGCACAAATATGTTTCTACATTATGGAAGGCATTTTAGGAACAAAATTTGTGTACCAAATCATCCCTTTTCCCCAATTGTATAGAAATATAAATTTTATAATAGACGAAGACAACAAGCAATAATAATAATAATAATAAAGTGGGCTTGGATAGATAAAAATTGAGCGTGATGTATTTTGAGGTGTTGTGAAATATGCAGACTCTGGTGGTATTATTTCGTTGCTCAATGTTTGTGCACTCAAATTTCAGGGCTTACTCGATTAATCTCTTTGAATGTTTCAAATTCTCGCATCACCAACTCTGGTCTGCAGCATTTGAGAACACTGAAGAACTTGAGGTCTCTGACATTGGAATCCTGCAAGGTGACAGCATATGACATAAAGAAACTAAGATCAACACACCTCCCGAATCTGGTCAGCTTCCGGCCAGAATAGGTAGTTCGGGGAGGAATTCTAATCTGTATATTAGTATATATGTAAATATGGTACCAACATCATATTAGGGAGGAACATGGAAAGACAACCTCAAATCGTGTATAGGCTTATTGGGCTTCATGAAAAGGTGTGAATTGCCTCTGCTCTGTGAATATGTTATTTATGAATTATGATGTAAAACGATGATTCTGGGTTGCGTTAAGGTGATGGGGGGTGTGTGGATAGATTTATAATCCTCTATCGTCTCTATGCACACCTACGATACCTTTATAATTGAATTCTCTTTGCGTTGTTGAAATGTTTTAGGTTGTGATTTAAAAGTTTGCACTTGGAAGAATAAACATATGAATAATATTTTTTAATCTTAAAACCAACCTCATTAATAGTATATGTAAGGGTGGCAAATGGGTCTAGACCCGACGGGTCGGCTCGCATAACCGTCAAAAAAGGCGGGTCGGGATGAAAAATTGGGACCGATAAATAGCAAAAGTCCGCCTAATTTCACCGTTTAAATCGCGGGTTTTGGTGGGGTGGGGTGGATTTTTCCGTCGGGCTTAATGTTTTTTAAATGAGGGGATATTTTTACAATTTTTTTTTATCAAAACTTAACTTTTTTTAACCTTACAAGAGTATGAAGATAAAAATTGAGTGGTTTAGATTATGTTTATGTTACTTTGGAGACAATATTTATAATTATGTTTCAAATTATGTTTA